>NC_137026.1:11852279-11944779 GCF_032717465.1 Coenobita brevimanus | reverse complement strand
GTGGTGGTGGTTGTGGTAGTAGTAGCGGTGGTGGTGGTGGTAGTAGAAGTAGCAGTGGTGGTGGTAGTGGTGGTGGTGGTGGTAGTAGAAGTAGCGGTGTTGGTGGTGGTGGTGGTGGTAGTAGTAACGGTGGTGGTGATGGTGGTGGTGGTAGTAGTAGTAGCAGTGGTGGTGGTGGTGGTGGTGGTAACAGTGGTGGTGATGGTGGTGGTGGTGGTAGTAGTAGTAGCAGTGGTGGTGGTGGTGGTGGTGGTAGTAGTAGTAGCGGTTGTGGTGGTCATGGTGGTGTTTGCAGTAGTAGCGGTGGTGGTGGTAGTAGTAGCAGTGATGGTGGTGTAGTGGTAGTAGTGGTGGTGATGGTGGTGGTCTTGGTAGTAGAAGTAGCTGTGATGATGGTGGTGGTGGTGGTAGTGGTGATGGTGGTGATGGTGGTAGTAGTAGTAGCGGTGATGGTGGTGGTAGCGGTGGTGGTTGTATTGGTGGTGGTGGTAGTAGTAGTAGCAGTGGTGGTGTGGTGGTGGTGGTAGTATTAGTAGTGGTGGTGATGGTGGTGGTGGTGGTTGTAGTAGTAGCAGTGGTGGTGGTGGTGGTGGTGGTGGCGATGGTAGTAGTAGCAGTGGTGGTGGTGGTGGTGGTAGTAGTAGCAGTGGTGGTGGTGGTGGTGGTGGTAGTATTAGTAGTGGTGGTGATGGTGGTAGTGGTGGTGGTAGTAGTAGCAGTGGTGGTGGTGGTGGTGGTGGTAGTAGTAGCAGTGGTGGTGGTGGTGGTAGTAGTAGTAGCAGTGGTGGTGGTGGTGGTGGTGGTAGTAGTAGCAGTGGTGGTGGTGGTGGTGGTGGTAGTAGTAGCAGTGGTGGTGGTGGTGGTGGTAGTAGTAGCAGTGGTGGTGGTAGTAGTAGCAGTGGTTGTGGTGGTGGTGGTGGTAGTAGTAGCAGTGGTGGTGGTGGTGGTGGTGGTAGTAGTAGCAGTGGTGGTGGTGGTAGTAGTAGCAGTGGTGTTGTTGTTGTTGGTGGTGGTAGTAGTAGCAGTGGTGGTGGTGGTGGTGGTGGTAGTAGTAGCTGTGGTGGTGGTGGTGGTGGTGGTAGTAGTAGCAGTGGTGGTGGTGGTGGCGGTGGTAGTAGTAGCAGTGGTGGTGGTGGTGGTGGTGGTGGTAGTAGTAGCAGTGGTGGTGGTGGTAGTAGTAGCAGTGGTGATGGTGGTAGTGGTGGTGGTGGTGGTGGTGGTAGTAGCAGTGGTTGTGGTGGTAGTAATAGCAGTGGTTGTGGTGGTAGTAGTAGCAGTGATGGTAGTGGTGGTGGTGGTGGTGGTAGTAGCAGTGGTGGTGGTGGTGGTGGTGGTGGTGGTGGTAGTGGTGGTGGTGGTTGTTGTAGTAGTAGCGATGGTGGTGGTGGTAGCAGAAGTAGCAGTGGTGGTGGTAGTGGTGGTGGTGGTGGTAGTAGAAGTAGCGGTGGTGGTGGTGGTGGTAGTAGTAACGGTGGTGGTGATGGTGGTGGTGGTGGTAGTGGACGTGGTGATGGTGGTGGTGGTTGTGGTGGTGGTGGTGGTGGTGGTAGTGGCGGTGGTGGTAGTGGTGGTGGTGGTAGTAGTAGTAGTGGTGGTGGTGGTGGTGGCAATGGTTGTATCGGCTTGTAGGAATTCCTCAACTAGTCACTAATATATCAGCTTATTGGAAGGCCACAGCTGATCTCCAATTTGTATATCAGCTTAGACGTGACTACAAAGTTCCAAGCAAGGTTATGAAGATATAACGTTCTGCCGTGTTGAAGTCACTTCCGGCTGACGCCCTCCACCAAATATTTTCTCACACTGGAGACAGTGAGAATCGGTGTAGATCCTGTTGAAGGAATTGTAGAGGTAGCGTGTGCAGGTGACAGAAAACTGAGCAGATTTATCTCTCTTTATTGGCCACAGAAAGATACAACTGCAACACAGAGAGAGCCCAGATTATATACGTCCCTCTCGTTTGAATGATAAGTGCGTTCTCCTCTAGCTGGCCGGCCTCCCCGCTGGGAGTGGCGCTGAGGTCAGCATAAAAACGGAGGTGCCAAACCCCACAGACAACATGAATAGAAGCATCACAACTTATCATGCACATTATACACCTCAATAAAGTAGTACTGATTACATTAAAATATAGCAATAGGGTATATGTTCCCCCAAGACTTACATATATACAGTTCATATTTCACTATCGCCTTCCCTTTACCCTCGTTGTTTATGATAGAAAATGGTGGACTTTCAAGGTTTAGCGCTCATCTCATTCCCACAGCACACTACACTAAAGTGACATTTGGACTCTTATCTCAACGCTACAACACATTTTCTCTAAATATGAATAATATAATGTGTACAGTAGCGAGAGACATGCTCCAGTGTGGAAAAAAAATGTCAGACACTAGAACATGCTGGTAGTGGTGGTAGTGGTGGTGGTAGTGGTGGTGGTAGTAGTAGTGGTAGTAGTAGTAGTAGTAGTAGTAGTAGTAGTAGTGGTGATGGTGGTTGTTATGGTGGTGATGGTAGTAGTAGCAGTGGTGCTGGTGGTGGTGATGGTTGTAGTAGTGGTGGTAGTGGTAGTGCTGGTGGTGGTAGTAGTAGTAGTGGTGGTGGTGGTGGTGGTGGTGGTGGTAGTGGTGGTAGTGGTGGTGGTGGTGGTGGTAGTGGTGGTAGTGGTGGTGGTGGTAGTAGTAGTGGTGGTGATGGTAGTGATGGTGGTGGTGGTGGTGGTGGTGATGGTGGTGGTGGTGGTAGTTATGGTGGTGGTAGTAGTAGTGGTGGTGGTGGTGGAGATGGTAGTAATTGTGGTGGTGGTGATGGTAGTAGTAATGGTGGTTATGGTAGCAGTGGTGGTAGTGGTGGTGGTGGTAGTAGTAGTAGTGGTGGTGGTGGTGGTGGTAATATTAGTAGTGGTTGTGTTGGTGGTGGTAGTATTAGTAGTGGTGGTGGTGGTGGTAGTAACAGTAGTATTGTTGGTAGTAGTAGTAACAGTATTGGTAATATCTGGTAACAGTAGTTGCAGTCGAAGGCCAAGTAAGTTACATTTGAGGTGCTGTTTGACTAGTAACCAAGGAGACTCTTTCCTACCTGATGACTAAAGCTCACTGAATTTTATGCGAGCACGACGTAGTATTGCAGATTTAAAATTGGCCAGTTGCATCAAATGACAACAGACGCCTTGTGCAGCAGCAGGGAAAGGGTTAAGTCCAACCTCTGTTATCACTGACCTATTGCATAGGACGCGCCAACACTCCCACAACTGCCTTTAACCGTCCAAACATTTCAAGGAGTCATTGCAAGTACAGCGGTGCCAAGTTTGAGGCTTGGACCGTTAATGGCAACTTCCTAAGATGTGGTTTCATTTAGTATTTTCTTTTTTTGTTCATGTTGGTTTAATCTTGGTATCATGAGCATTTTCTTGCATTTCTGTCACGTATAACCCAAGAAATCTCATTAATTGGCCTATTTTACCATATCTACATCTTGTTGTTAAACAGTCACAAGATCTTGACGCAGAAATGGCGCCAGTCTTGAGGGAATACTGTGGAGAGGATGCAGGGCCATAGCATCGTTTTATTTAGCCTTTGAACTACGGTAAATAAGGTTCAGAAAGCCAATATTCTCCTTAAAGATAAATAAACTCTACCATTACTTGTTTATTGCAGGAACGTCAAAAAATCAGCGTTGCCAGCGTTGAGTGATGGTAGACCTGAAGGAAACTTCCGGCAATGTAGTCTTTTAAAAGTAGCAAATTTCTATCAAGTAACATCTGTAGTATTACTTATTGATTTAAAACATGGGTAAAAAAATCATACAATACTGGTTTTGATAGTCT
Source organism: Coenobita brevimanus (assembly GCF_032717465.1). NCBI lineage: Eukaryota > Metazoa > Arthropoda > Malacostraca > Decapoda > Coenobitidae > Coenobita > Coenobita brevimanus. Next base: position 11,940,953 of record NC_137026.1, on the reverse strand, counting down.
TAAATTTAGCTGGAGGAATCTCAAGCACAATGTTGCCTTGGTCACGTGACCCTTGAGATGCAGAGTTGCAGACCATCGGGCAGTCAGTCATCCCGCGGGCCAGGAAAGGGGAGGATGTTGGTGTGCGCAGCTCGTACTAACTTTACGTTTTCCTTATACAGGGCGTTTGCGATTGTGTTTGCCGTGATTAACGGATGGACTGGATTACTGTGGAGGCGAGGGAAGTGGCTCAAGTTCCGGGAAAAGGAAACTATGCCCGGTTTGGACACAATGTGAGTGGAAATTCATTATTATCATTATTGTTATTATTATTATTATTATTATTATTATTATTATTATTACTGTTGTTGTTATTATTATTATTATTATCATTATTATTATTATTATTATTATTTATTATTATTATTATTACTATTATTATTATTATTTATTATTATTATTATTTACTGCTGCTACTATTACTACTGTTACTACTGCTACTACTAATACTACTGTTACTGCTACTACTGCTATTACTACTGCTACTACTACTACTACTACTACTACTGCCCGCTGCTGCTGCTATAATGATGATGATGAAGATGATGATTACTATTATTATTATTGTTACTACTACTTCTACTACTAGTACTACTTCTGCTACTACTACTGCTACTACTATTACTACCACTGCTGCTGCTGCAGCTGCTATTATTATTATTATTATTATTATTATTATTATTATTATTATTACTATTATTATTATTATTATTATTATTATTATTATTTTCTTTCCACATGGCCTACAAACAGGTCTTCAGTTCACCTTTAATCTATCGAAAATCAAAGATAGATAAACTCGCCTAATTCATTTTTCAGCCTACCAACCAAAACGAATGTGGACACGCATTTTGCCCACTACGTACCATCCACTCACCCGATATAGTGATAGATTTATTAGATAGACCCATAAATAGTAAAAGATAGATTACAAGTAAATTAAGGGACATCAGTATTATTATTTCTACTTGTCTACATACCTGTCTATATATCTGGTAGGTACCATCCACTCACCTGATGTAGTGATAGACTAAATACATACATAGGAGGATAGTTGCAAAACTAGATTAAAAGTAGATTAAAAGATATCAATATTTTCTCTACCCATGTGTCTACATACCTGTCGGACTGTCCAGTTAGTACCATCCACTTAACTGATGTAGTGATAGATTTATTGAATAAATAGATAGACGGATGGATGGGTGCAAAAATAGGTTAAAGCTAATATTTTTTCTCTATATCTAGTATATATCATTCACTCACCTGATGTAGTGATAGATAGATAGATGCAAAAATAGATTCATATAAAAAAACGGTTCCTTCCAAGAAAAAAATACGAGATGCAGTGATAGATTGATTGTATAGATAGATAAATAGATAAATGCAAAAATTTACTAAAAGCCAATATTTTTTTCTGTATCTTTCAGCCTATCTAGCTCTCTGTCTATCTACAGTAGTAGCTACCATTCACTCACCTGATGTAGTGATAGATTTATTGGACAGATAGATAGGTGGAAGAATAGATAGATTAACTTTTTGAAACTAAAAAAAGAATGATTTTTTTTCCTTTCAGTCTGTATATCTACCTGTCTATCTACGGTATCTACCTCGTAGCTATCATCCATTCACCTGATGTAGTGATAGATTAATCGGATAGATAGACGCAAAAGTAGGTCAACTTTCAGTTTGATGAGTAAGAATGATTTTAGTTTTCTTTGTCCGTCCATATCTATCTGTCTATCTATCTGTCTATCTATCTGATGTAATGATAGATTTATTGGATAGACAGATATGTAAAAATACATTAAAAACCATCAGTATTTTTTCTCTGTGTCTGTCTGTCTAACTGTCTATTTAGTACGTATCATCCACACACCCGATGTAGCGATATATGAATTGGATAGATTGATAGATGAAAAAAGTAGATTAAAATATGATAAATAGCAATTCTCTATCTATCTATCTATCTGTCTATCTATGTAACTAGTATGTACTATCCACTCACTAAATGTAGTGGTATATTTATTGGATACATAAATATATAGACAAATAAATACATAAATACACTTTTTAAATAAATTCGCAATAAAAATGGATCTCTGGCTACCTGCCTCTCTGTCCATCCATCTCTAGTACGTACCATCCACTCACCTGATGTAGTGATATTTTTTGGATAGGTAGGTAGGTAGATGCAAAAATAGATAAATTGCTTTTGAATCTGTTGAATCACTGGTGTTGATTTTTTCTCTGTCTACCTAGGACATACCATCGACTCAGCTGATAAAGTTATAGATTTATTGGATAGATAGGTAGATAGTTGTAGCATATAGATAGACAGGTAAACAAATAGACAGGTGCACATGATGGATATATGGATATCCACCAACACCAGTACATACCATCCACTCACCTGATGTAGTGATAGATTTATTGGATAGATAGATATATAAATAGATGCAAAAATGGATTAAATATATCAATATTTTTCTCTGTCTAGTACGTGGTATCCACTCACCTGATGTAGTGATAGATTTATTAGATAGATAGATTCAAAATAGATGAAAGGCATCAACTTTTTTTTTCTGTCAGTCTATCTATAAGCATGCCTAATCTATCTATCGAGTACGTACCATCCACTTACTTGATGTAGTGATAGATTTATTGGGTAGATAGATAGATGCAAAAGTATATTAGACATCAATATTTTTTCTTTATCTCTGTTTCTCCGTCTAGTATATACTATCCACTCATCTGATGAAACTAAAGCTTTATTGGAGAGATAGATGCAAAAACAGATTAAAAGACATCAGTAGTTCTCTCTCTCTCTCTCTCTCTCTCTCTCTCTCTCTGGTACATACCATCCACTCACCTGATGTAGTGGTAGATGTATTGGATAGATAGACAGACACATACATACATAAATAAGTCAACTCGATAACGTGAATGTTTTGACACTGATTCTCTCTCTCCGTCCATCTGTGTATCTATCAGTCTGTCCAGTACGTACCGTCCACTCACCTTGTGTAGTGATATCAGTATTTGATTGATAGAAAGACAGATAAATAGTTAGACAGATAAAGTTATATAGATAGAGGCAGGTAGACAGATAAACAGATAGACCAGGCTAGAAATAATAATAATAATAATTAAAAAAAAAATAATAATAATAACCAGAGGCCTCCCAAGGAAGGAATCACACCAGCCGCCAGCCGATACATATCTAGCGCTGCTCGGAATATGTCCTTGACCTTGACCTACTTTCACCAATTTCAAACTTGTAGATTATCATCCCTACTACACACCTGACAAATTTTGTGATGATATCTTGAGCGGTTGCGAAGTTATCGCAGTAAAAGACACACACACACACACACACACACACACACACACACACACACACACACACACACACACACACACTTAATACAATATCAGTTTCGCTATAGTAGCTGGTAATATTAGTCATCATCATCATCATCATCATCATCATCATCATCATCTAAGGAGCGTAGGAGCCCGGGGCTACGCAAGTTGGTTCTGACAGTTAAGATGAGTGACCAGCCTCACTCATCCCTGAGTGGCACTACATGAGCAATAAACCCCAACCACGCAATGGATGTAAATCTTCACTGGCTCAATCCGATTGGAGCGCCTTAATTACCCACTAAACCACCAGGCGCCATAATTTGGTTATATGGTTACCACCCAGCCTAGTAAATGGTTTCCTGATGTGCAGGAAACCATTTGGCTTGTCACTCAGTGTAGAGTCACCCATAGACAGAAGGAAGGAAAGAAGGAGAAACACAGAAGAGGAAAGAGGGAACAAAAGTGAGCAAAGGGTAGTCATCTGAGAGCAGCACTACATCGAGTGAGCGGATGGTGAGCGCCCCCACGTACCATTATAATTATACCGGTAATAATAATAATAATAATAATAATAATAATAATAATAATAAATTAATAATAATAATAATAATAACAATAATGATGATAATAATAATAATAATAATAATAATAATAATAATAATAATAATAAAATAATAATAATAATAATAATAGTAATAAAAATAATAATAATAATAATTATGATATACTATTCTTCGCTGTTGATAGATGTGTGGGTAGATAAACAAATACATCCATTCACAGACTGATAGATAGACTTTATGCAGTTTCACAGCAAGTGCATCAGATGTCTATTATTATTAATATTATTATTAGTAGTAGTATTAATATTATTAGTATTATTAAGAACTCCACAGAATGTGGAGTTCTTACTGATATTGTAGGTACTATTTCTTTTTTTTTGGGGGGGGGGTAAGATCTAGACCAATAATTCTCAAACTATGAGTCGCGACCCAAAGGTGGGTCGCAAGAGGAATTTTGATGGGTGTCAGGGACATAGAATAGGCCTAATGCTTTCAGTGTATTTTATTTACTTAATTGAAACAAATTATCCTTATTACACTATTAGCGTATTCACAAAAACTACGATAGGCTATATACCAGTTATCTTGTCATGAATGACTTTGAGTCATAGAATACTTTGTGGTTCTTTTGTGGTTGAGTTGTAGTTGAGTTATATATATATTTTAGACTTGTGGTCGAGCGGCTTTTATATCTTGTAGTAGCTTCCCATTTGTCATGTAGTGACAGGAGAGGTAAAGAATAGTATGGGACTATTTTTATTTGTCTTGGAAATATTAACAAGTCTCTCACACAGAGCGTAAGTATAGAGTCTCGTCCCTCTCTCTCTCTGTCTCTCAAATTGACAAGCCCTTCTCCCCTTCGACCTGCCTCTAGTATCGCTTGTCCCCTTCTGAGCTCTCTTTCCTAAATTCTGGTGAAACAGGAGACGTATCACGTGTATTCCTCGTGGATGGAAAGTTTAAAGAAGCCTGTGTGTGAGTATGTGTGTATATGTGCGTGTGGTCACCAGGTCTTTGTTCACGAGAGGACTGCTGACAGCTAACTGCATCATCTCCTTACTGGCCGCTGTCGTCAGCTTTCCTCAGTGTAACTTGCAAACCTCATTTCCTTTTCCCAGGCTCGCAGAGGGCTGTCTACCTATCTATTTATCTATCTATCTATTATGATTTGCAATTATAATATGGAGTCCTACCACAATCTCTCTCTCTCTCTCTCTCTCTCTCTCATTTTCTTACCCCATGGGTGGCAAAGTCTTGAAATATTCCAGACTGGGTCGCCCACTAAAAGTCTGGGAACCGCTGCGACAAGCCTTGACATTGTCAGCAATGATGTATCTTGGCTGCTTCTTTTGGCATCATCTTTCTTCCCTACCACTACCGCCCTCTGTGTTATTTTTTCTGTGTTCCATTTTTCCGTATTTTCTGCATTTCTGTGCATCTGTGTTCTCTATATTTCTGTATTCCGAATTTTCTGTATTTCTCTGTTTACTGTATTGATCTTTTTCTGTATTTCCTATAATTCTGTAGTTCCATATTGCAATATTTTCTCTATTTCTGTATTTTCTGTATTTCTTTGTTTTTTGTATTTCTGTATTTTCTGTATTTCTGTATTTTATGTATTTCTGTATTTTTTTTGTATTTTCTGTATTTCTGTATTTTCTGTTTTTTCTGTATTTCTGCATTTCCGTGTTTCTGTGTTTTCTGTATTTCCTGTGTTTCTGAATTTTCTGTATTTTCGGTGTTTCTGCAGTTCCATAGTTCTGTATTTCTGTATTTTCTTTATTTCCTGTATTTGTGCATTTTTGTATTTTCTGTATTTCTATAGTTTCCTTATTTTTTTTTAATTTCTGTATTTTCTGTAGTTCTGCATTTTCTGTATTTGTCTTTTTGTATTTTCTGTATTACTGTCTTTCTGTATATTCTTCATTTCTGTATTCCTGTATTTTCTGTATTTCTGTATTCCTGTGCGGTATATATTTTCAGTATTTCAGTATTATCTGTATTGTATGTCATGTACTTTTTCCTTCATCCTTTCCTCATTTTCTTCACCTTTCGTCTTTTGCTCTTTGTCTTTATTCTCTCATCTTTCTCCCTCATCATTTGTTCACTGCCATTCCCTTTCCTCTCGTTCCCTAGGCTCATCTTTCTCTCTTTCACTCTTTCTCATCTCTCTTTCTCTATGTTCTTTTTCGTTTCGTTTTCTCTTCTTTTCTTTCCTATTTTCTTTATTTTTTATACTGCCTTAGGCCATAACTATTATTTTCTCACCTCCATTTCCTTTCCTCTCTCTCTCTCTCTCTCTCTCTCTCTGTCTCTGTCTCTCTCTGTCTCTCTCTCTCTCTCTCTCTCTCTCTCTCTCTCTCTCTCTCTCTCTCTCTCTCTCTCTCTCTCTTTCATTTCCCGTTTCTTTATCTGTTTATATTAACGTACTTGGTAATTGCATTCTATTTTCTGAATTTCGATGGCTGCCTTTTTTATTTATTTATTTATTTATTTATACATTTTAGTAATGGATGTCACCCCCAGTTAACTCTACACTGAGTGACAAGCCAAATGGTTTCTTGTACCCCAAGAAAACATTTAACAACGCTGAGTGGTAACTGTATAACAAACAGAATAATGCCTGGTTTTCTAATGGAGGAGAAGGAAGTGGAGAAGGAGAAGAGAAGTAAAAGAGGAGGGGAGGAGGAGGAGAAGAGAAGAGAAGAGGAGGAGGAGGAGGAGGAGGAGGAGGAAGTGGAGAAGGGTAAAAGAGGAGAGGAAGAGAAGTAAAAGAGGAGGGGAGGAGGGAGAGAAGAGAAGAGGAGGAAAAGGATGAGGAGGAAGAGGTGAAGGAAGGAGGAGGTGGGGGAGGAAAAGAAACACAAGAAGGATGAGAAGGCAATGGAGGCAGTAGACAGAAAAAAGAGAAGAAGAGGAAGAAAGAGAGGAAGAGGAGTAAAAGAGAAGAAGGAAGAGGAGAGAAGGGATAAGGAGAGAACAAGAAAAGGGGAGGAAAAAGAGGAGGAAGATGGTAAAAGGGGAGAGAAATAACTTGGAAAGAAAGAAGAGTAAAAGATGACGATGAGGAAGAGTCGAGAAGTAAAACAGGAAGAGGAAAAAGAAGAGAGAGGAGGTAGAAGACAGAAGGAAAAAACAGAAAGGGAATAAAAGAGGAAGAGGAGGAAGAGTACAGAAGAGAATTAAAAGAAGACAAGGGAGAGGAGTGAAAGACTAGGTGAAAGGAGTGGAAGAGGATGGAACGTAGAGAGTTGGGAGAGGAGGAGGAGGAGGAGGAGGAGGGATGGGACGCGGAGGAGGAGGGAGAATAGAGAGGAGGGGGAGGAGGAAAAGAAGGGAGAATAGAGAGGAGGAGGAGAAAGGAGAGTAGAGAAGAGGAGAAATTTTAAAAAGAAAAGTAGGAAGAGGAAGAGGAGAAGGAGGCAGAAAAGGAGGGCAGGAGAAAATGCCTGGCTCTCTCACACCCCTTTGTTATGTTTATTTGATGGAGTACATGTGTCTTCCTTGTTTCCCTCTTCTTGCTCATTTCTTTCCTTCCTTCCTTCATTTTCTTTCCGTCTTTCCTTCAGTTTTTCTTTCCCTCCTCCCTTCATTCATTTTTTCTTTCCATCCTTATTTCATTTTTTTTCCTTCCTCCTTCCTTCATTTTCTGCTTCATTTTTTTCTTTCCTTCCTTCATTGTTCATTCCTTCCTTCAGTCTAGTTTGGGGCAGTTTGTCTTCCTTTCATCACTGCATGTCTCCTTCGTCCCTTCTTTCCTCTCCATTCTATATATCTCTTTATCTTCCTCTTTGTTATTTCTTTATTTCTTTGTCCTTTTCTGGGTTTCTCTACAACTTCTACCCTTCCTTTTCTCCCTCTCATTGGTATTTTCCCTTTCTTATATTTTTTCCCTGCCTTCTTTTCCTTGTTTTCTGTTCGTCCCTTTTTCCTCTGTCTTTGCCTTGAGTGACTGACTTTTTTAGTTTATTCCTTCCATCTCCAGACGATTATTATTCATCTTGAGAGAAGCTTTGGTAATCAAGGAGTCAGCTGGAGTTCCGTCTGACGCCTTTAGTTGGTCAAATATATAGCTCCTAAATTGAATACAATCGTCTGTTAGTAGAAAAAATACACCAGTAGAATACGTAACCGGAGTGTAGTAGAAGTAGTAGTAGTAGCAGTAGTAGAAGTAGTAGTAGTAGTAGTAGTAGTAGTAGTAGTAGTAGTAATAGTGGTTAGTAGTAGTAGTAGAAGTAGTAGTGGTTAGTAGTAATAGTAGTTGTAGTAGTAATGGTAATAGTAGTAGTAGTAGTAGTAGTAGTAGTAGCAGTAATCTGGTTAGGACAGGTGTGGCAAATCCTCAATCAGTCGCCAGGTGTGTACTGTTGACTCTCACCTGTGTCCTTGTTCTGGTCTTTGTATACATGTTATTACCCTTCAATGTCACCCAATCTTATCCCCCTACATTCTTATCCATTTCCACTCGTATCCCTTCAGTCCATTCCCTGCTCTCTCTCTCTCTCTCTCTCTCTCTCTTATTATTATTATTATTATTATTAACATGTAATAGGCATGCACACTGAAAGTGGGGAAAGTGTTCCAGCGAGCGAGCGAGCAAGTCAGACAGTGATGAATATTGTCTCATGTGGCTCACCACCTTCCTCTGGTTTCTTGACGTGAAAATACTAAAAAGATCTTATTGGATTACACCAAAAATATTCAGTCACACTTCCTAAAGCCAATACTCCTCTTGTATTAATTTTAGTTCTAGGGCTTGGGATCTAGCACGTTAATAATGACTTAGTTTTGTCCTTACTCACAAAAGTTACTTTCACAAACTCTCTCGGTGCGCTCCTATTCAAATCAGAAATCAGAAATTCAGAGTTACTTTCGTCAATCATTGTACTGTATTACTCTGACTCGGATTCAGTCAAAAATTTCCAAAGAAAGCCAAACAGAAGGTATTATTTGTTTCGAAAAGGCAAAACCTGGTCGCTGTGAGCAATCATCAGAAAATACTGCTGTGATACACAACCTTAGACCGTTACTTCTTGCGCAGCCGGCTGTTATGCTAATCTGCCTTGTAATAAATAGTTACCTCGATTTATGGGAAAAACTTTTGGAAATTACGGGTTGTCTATGAAATGAAAATAATTGAGGATTTTTATGCAGTTTCCAAATTGGTGTCTATCTTTCTTGTAACTTCAAAATTGGCTGAGATATCCAAAAAAGTTTGCTACTGTACTACAGAGTTTTCCTCCCAACCCCTGCCCCCATTTCTTGCTGATGCGATAAATCTTTCGCTTGGGCACATCTGCTGGGGGTCCAAACTCTGACTAAACTTGGTGTTCTCACTCGCAAATAAAATTTCACATCTAAAGCATTCACTGTTTTATTGTATTCATTTTATGACTTCCTTTTCTGTTACTAGCATGCATCAAAGATTAGTGAAATTTTTTTGTTTTTTTAATCATATTTATTTATAATCATATTTAATTGTGGAGACTACTGCTTGTGTAAAGAACCATGACATTGATGATGCCTGTAAGTAACAAAATAGGTGTTACTTGACCTGTTGGGTGTAGTACACCCTGAATACTGTGTTCTTCACAGCTAAGACCAGTCAAATAATGCACCAGTCTGAGAGTTAAAACCTATAATGCCAGTGGCCAGACTAAGTTGATGCAAGGCATAGCTTTTGTATTGAACTAAGCTATTAGTGCATTAAAATCCATACTACCTATCAGTGCCATGGGTCACAAGACTACCAACATTATACACAGCAAAGCAGTGCCTGACACACTCAAGTTGGTTGTATGACATTATTGCTGAGGCCATGTCTAACACATGGGACACAGCAGCAGTGAGATACTAAATAAAATGGTGTTACTGTATGTGGACATGCATCAAGGTTTTGCCTGTGCTTTTGTTATACTGCTACTTAACACAACTTGTAATAATCTAACCACTAAGGCACTGACTGCACTCTTATGGCTATGGCCACACTACAGTTCTTAATACTACATACTAATACTAATACTGTACTTACAACAAACACACTGCCGTATATCAGTCTTTACTTCTATTTCTATAGCTCTGTTTTTTCTGTTAGCAAACAACACAGTGGACTGAGCCATGTACTGTCTCAGTACTCTTAGTTTATTGATTTTCAAAGTTTTTCATCCTATGTACCACATGAACAATTTCTGCAGTGGTGATGTACCCCCACCTGGCATGAAGAGAAAAATGTATGGCTTGCGATATTATTATAAAATGCCTACTAAACTAACAAAATGTATGGCTTACAGACCTTATTATAAAATGCCTATTAAACTAACAAAATGTATGGCTTACTAACATTATTATATGTCTATTAAACTAAAAAAAATGTATGGCTTCCTGACTTTTTTATAAAATGATTATTAAACTAACAAAAATGTATGGCTTACTGAATTTATTTTAAATGCCTGTTAAACTAATGTTCTGACTTGTCACTGTGCCAGTATCACTTACTAACCTAAGGAGGTTACTGTGTCAGCACTACTGTTAAGTTTGTAAAGTTAATGAGATTGATGAGCTTGTTTCATTGCTACTCCTTTTTTTTTTTTTTTTTTTTTTTTTTTTGAGGCGAAGATGCATTTGACAGGTTGATGACGATAAGCTGAATGCAACGTGTCCGAATAACATTGTTGCATATGAGTTAGTAAGTTTCTATTCACATTACCTGGTAATTATTTGAAATACAAAGATGTTATTCGCACATGTTTCCATCAGCCAGTCTTCACCAGCCTATCAAGTGCATCTTCGCCTCGATTGAAAAAGAAAAAAAAAAAAGCCGAGTATTGTGAGTCATTGCTCAGCAGTGTCTGAAAGGGCTACTCTCATGTCTTCCTGTCACCTACCCCAAATATTCTTGTCGTCTACCCCAGCTTGTTGACAAGTGACAACCACTGGCTTAGAGGGTTAGCCACAGAAAAAGCTACAGTTCTGGTACCGCTCATATATTTGAAGTGGAGGCCTAGGTGTCTCCATTATTTCTTAATATGAGAGTATATTGTTATAAATGTCAGTAGTTATCAATGAAGGTTAATGTGATAGTAGAATCAGTGTTGTTCTCTGTAAATCAGTTAACGATGACAGATGTAGCTTATTAAGGTAGTATAGGTGTTGGGGAAGCAGTCTTAGTGAGTATAAAAGGCTGATATTTTAATTGTTACTAACTGGATTTACTTTGGTCCATGGAATGCTAGAGTCAATGTACCTGGCTAATCTTTCTTGACTGAGAAACGTTATGTAATAAAATGTCATTATTTACTCTACTTCCATCTGTCATACAACATGCCATGCAGAGAGTCATTTACTTAGGCTACTTTGATTTGCTCTTAATTTCTCACCAATTCTTTATTACTAAAGCCAACCACTCCTTACGCCTGCTGCCGCCATCATCCACAACTCAGGGGTCACTCCACCAAAACACACCACCTTCAGAAACAAGGCTTCTTTTTTTTTTTTTCTTTTTTCTTTTTGCCTGGACTAATTCAAACAAACCATCCAACCTTTGACAACACAACAGTTATGCTTCTTGTGTAATCCGTATTTAATTTCACATGTCACTCTGCCACGGTCATAACAATATTCCCATATATTTAAATCTTAATTCACCCAACTTTCAAGCACCTCGCCTCCCATTTATGGTCAACATTTTTTCCCTGTTTTGTCTACTACTTTATTATAAAATGTACTGTTCTGTTGTGATCTCTGCTGATAGTTTTGCATGTGTATAACATCATCAGCACTAGTGGTGAAGTGGTGTTAGGGCTGGTGTGGGTGGCGCCGGTTTGGTGGGGTCATGTAGGAAAACATGTTAATGTTGAGGATCTTCAGCCACAATCGGTAGCCAGAGTAGCCCAAGACAGTTGCTAGGCCAATCTGGCTTATTATCATCTTGACCACCGTCTTTGGCAGTGTCTTCCCAGAGTTGATGTCAACAGTAGTGGCGTTCCATATCAACACTGTTGGTTCTGTAATATTAATAGATTTATAAATAACTTCCAATACCATTGTTTGGTCATCTTGCAGCTTGGCTCCTCTTATACTCTGAAGGTACACCTCCCGACAAAACAAACACACCTAGACACCCCCAACATACAGGCACTGGCTCGTTTCTAACTGACGGATTGAACTGTGGGGAGGGGAGAGGGGATAATGGTGGCTGGGAGGGGGTAGGGGGAAGGATCAGGAGGTAGTTGTAGCCGGGAGGGAGGGAGGGGAGTATGGGGTACAATGATGGGACTGGTGGAGGTAGAGGGCATAAGGGAGATGGTGGAGAAGGGAGGGACGGAGGGGAGTATGGGGTGCAGTGGAGGGCTGGTGGGGATAGAGGGCATAAGGGAGATAGTTGGGACTGGTGGGGAAGAGGGCATAAGGGAGGGGGAAGGGAGGGAGAGGAGTATGGGGTACAGTGGAGGGATTGTTGGGGATAGAGGGCATAAGGGAGATGGTAGGGGAGGGGGGATTGAGGTAGTGGGTACAAGAAGGGTGGGGATTGGGAGTTGGTAGCTATCTGGCGTAACAGGCATTTTAAATGGATTATTTTGCCCCAGTGATGACAGTCATTGCGTAGAAGGTGATTTAAATATTGGTATGCGTTATAAAGGTATTACAGTGTATATTAAATTATTCAGGCTAAGTGTTCAGGATCTGGATCATGGAATAAACCAGCAGTATCACACGTTAACACACAGGAAGTGATTTGTACCCTGCCTGGGGCTGTACAATCTGGGTATGCTGGAACCTGTAAATCTAGGTAAGTATGGCCAAATATCACAGGGAATTGAACACACCTTGTTGCTCATGGGTTGTTTGGACGATTAAATGGTATAGAATATCAGAGTAGGTAAGATTTAATGACACAGAATATCAGAGAGGTAAGATTTAACCCGCCCCATGCAGGTGACATACAGTACATGTACAGTCGCCAAACTTTCCACCTGGGCCACCTAGCCGCGAAAGGTGGGTAACGGGTGCTGGCAACAGTGTATTTGTTTGTTCGTTTGTACATGCTTGACGAAAGTTCGGATCATCAACTCTCGTCTTCCGTAGTGAACCTTAATCAGAGTTCATCCCAATATTCGGTCGACAATTTTTAGCAGGAAGAATTTCAAAGGAACTTCTTGAAAGTATTGGATAATGCGAGTATTGAAAACAGTAAATAAAATAATCTAAAAAAATCGCATCTTTACATATAGTACATATTTATAAAAGTATTCATTTACATTATTATATGATAAACCCATGGCTCATCACTTAATCATTACGTGGATCACTGTGCTTGCAATGCAAACACGGCTATTGTTTTAACAGTTGATATTAAATATGTGAAACAGTACTGTGGATGACGTGGTAATTAACGCTTCCGCCAGCCGATCCGTGTGACGTGGTCCCACCCCAGTTAGAAGAGATGGGTTTCTCCTCATAAATACCAAGCCCTTATCTTATGACCTAGTCTTAGTAGCAGCCAGTCAGCAACCAAAATCACGTTTCTGCCCGGAATCGTGCTAAGTCTGTTCTTCGCTCTACTAAAAATAATTTCATCCATACTAAATGCTCTCAACTCTCCAACTCGAATTCTTCCCGCTCCTTCTGGCACCTTGCCAAAAATCTTTCTAACAACTTTACCTCATCATCCTTCCCTCCTCTTTTCTACTCTGATGGTTCTGTAGCTATTTCTTCTACTGATAAAGCAGATCTCTTCGCACAGACTTTCTCCTCCAATTCCACCTTAGACGATTCCGGTGCTGTTCCTCCATCACTTCCCCCCTCTGACTTCCTCATGGCTGACATTAAAATTTCTTCAGTTGATGTATTTTCTGCCATTACTGGCCTCAGTACTAACAAGGCATATGGGCCTGATGGGGTCCCTCCTGTTGTTCTCAAAAACTGTGCTTCTGTGCTTACACCCTGCCTAGGCAAACTATTTCGCCTTTGTCTGTCAACTTGTACCTTTCCTTCTTGCTGGAAGTTTGCTCTCATTCAGCCAGTCCCAAAGAAGGGTGACCACTCCCAGCCCTCCAACTATCGTCCAGTTGCTTTAACGTCCTGTATTTCAAAAGTTTTCGAGTCAATTCTTAATAGAAAAATTTTAAGGCATCTTTCCTATCACAACCTTCTTTCCGATCGTCAGTATGGGTTCCGTCAGGGACGCTCCACTGGTGATCTTCTCACCTACCTTTCAGACTCCTGGTCATCCTCCTTTCGGGACTTTGGCGAAAGCTTTGCCATTGCACTTGACATTTCAAAGGCTTTCGATCGAGTCTGGCATAAATCTTTAATTTCCAAACTGCCCTCCTACGGTTTCTATCCTTCTATCTGTGCCTTCATCGCTAGCTTCCTTTCTGGTCGTTCTATAGCTGCTGTCGTAGACGGCCATCGTTCTTCTCCTAGATCTATCAACAGTGGTGTTCCTCAGGGCTCTGTCCTATCACCAACTCTCTTCCTTTTATTCATCAATGATCTTCTAAGCTGTACATCTAACCCTATCCACTCATACGCTGATGACTCCACCCTTCACCTTTCCATTCGGTTCCCGCAACGCCCATCTCAACAGTTACTTCAACAAACAAGGGTTGAGGCTATGGCACACCTAATGTCTGACTTGACTCATATCTCTGACTGGGGTAAAAATAATATGGTTGTCTTTAATGCATCTAAGACTCAGTTCTTACACCTATCAACCCGACAAAATCTTCCACAGGTATACCCACTAATGTTTAATAATATTCAGATTAATCCTGCATCATCCTTGAACATGCTTGGGGTTTCATTTACTCGGGACTTATCTTGGAAAGATCATATTACATCTCTTGTAAAATCTGCTTCCAAGAGATTGGGTGTGCTAAGCCGACTCCGCTCTTTCTTTACCCCTGCACAATTGTTGACTCTATACAGGGGTTTTATCCGCCCCTGTGTGGAGTACAACTCTCATGTGTGGGGAGGCTTCCCACATACAGCTCTTCTCAATAGGGTGGAGTCAAAGGCTTTTCGTCTCATTAACTCTCCTCCTCTTACTGACTCCCTTCAACCTCTGTCTCTTCGTCGCACTGTTGCATCTTTATCTCTTTTCTATCGCTACTTTAATGGTCACTGCTCCTCTGAACTGTCTGCTTGCATTCCTCCACCTCTACGACGGGCGCGTAGCACCCGTCTGGCAGCAAACTCTCATCCCTTTTCTGTCCAACTCTCTAATGCAAGAGTTAACCGTTACTCCCAGTCTTTCATTTATGCAACAGGTCAGCTCTGGAACTGTCTCCCTCTGTCTGTATTTCCTTCTGCCTATGATCTCCAGTCTTTCAAACGTAGTGTGTCCAGGCATCTCAAAATGATCGGATCTTGAATTTGGCTCTCTATTGTATTTTGTTTTTCTCTTGGAGGGAACTGTTACTGCGGGCTCATGCCTTTGGTTCCTTCTTCCTCGCATTAAAAAAAAAAAAAACACAAAAAAAAAAAAACATATCCTCGCACCCCGGGCCTCGGTGACGGGCGCTAAAGCGCCTAGGGTTATGGGATAAAAAAAAAAAAAAAAAAGTGTTCCAGCCTGTAATGATAATTTTATGTTCGTTATGTTACATTTACCAATCACATAAGTAAGATGACAGGCAATGGTGATATAAATGTCCCAGCTATTCATGAATCAGTAGCAATTGTGCTTCAAATGACTGGAAGCTTTTGCATACTGTGATGTAACGGTGGAGTCTTCATCTTGCTATAATGTGAGATAACGTTGTTTGGTGAAGACTGGCTGAACGTGTAAATGTGTGACCTCACACAAAAGAGGCATTGCTCACAATCAGTTTTCCTTGTAATGTGTAATTCAGTCATTGGAAATGACTATACAGGTGTGCTGTTATGACCATAGGCATATGAAATATGATACGGTAAGTTATTTCATAGCTGATATAATAGCCACATTCCTCAACAGTATAAATAAACTCTTTGTCTGTTGAGGTGACGCTGTTTTAACATACCTCTTCGTGGTGCACCACAGAACACATAAAAACATCTACCTAAAGTACTACCAACGAGGAAATAAGCAACCGTTAACAGTATCTGAACATCATTCTAACGTATACTGGTCAGTGTCATTCATGATGTGAATATGGAAGGTATCTTACTTGTAACTTGACATAGATGTTAGGTAACAGCATTCCTCTTCAACCTATACTGATAGTGGTATCAAGTGATAACCCTGTGAAATGGAATTACTGATATAAGGAGAGAGTGAGAGAGAGAGAGGCTTGGAGCGATTCCAGTATATAGTGCATTAACATGTTATGGTAACAATGTAAAAACAACATAGAAAATAAAATGTTTAGTGTTGTTAAGAATGCAATATTTAGTAGAATGCTAATGGATCTCAAAAACTAGTTCGGCAATTATTATCACTGGAGGTATGAATAACGTAACCCCCCCCCCCCCGTCCGGCGCCTGCCCTGGCCTTCACTATGCCAAGCTCCTCCTTAAGCAGCTCTCTCACCAGCTCGACCAGTTGCAGGAAACCGGTCGCATGGAATTGTTGCGTGCCATAGGTTGCACGGACCAAGGCCAAGTAAGTATAGTATAATATATATTATTGTATTATATATAAGAGTATATATCTATATCATATTATATATATTACCTTATATAATTAATAATCATATTAATTTGGCCTTGGTCAGCGCGACCTATGGGACACAGTTTCCCGTGCGATCAGTTTCATGCAACTGGCTGAGCCGATGGGAGAGCCGCCTTACTCCTGAGACATTTTTCTCTCCACCCAACAACGTACCCAGCCATCTATGGGATGAACTCTGACTCTGACTGAGGTTCACTACAGACGAAGAGAGTTGATGATCCGAACTTTCGTCGAGCACGTACGCAAGAACAAACAGATACACTGTTGCCAGCACCCGTTGCCCACCTCTCGCGGCTGGGTGGCCCAGGTGGCAAGTTTGGCGACTGTACGTCGGCCCTTATATGCATGGACAGTGCCAGCGATATAGCCTACACGTACTATCACGATCCAAAGTTTCTTTACCCCCCTGAGTGGAAGAAGGTCGAAGCCAAGGTTGTAGCAAGACCAGATGATCGGACACTGCCAGTATACAAGATTAATAATGGTTCATGATACCGTGATTCATAAATAGACTCGTGTGTTTCATCCGGGTGATTCTTATTATCCTAAGCTTCAGGTTAGTGAACCCCTCCATCATGAACTGGCCTGTGTTCGGTGGCCCGTCATTTCTTCAACCTTGGCTTCGACCTTCCTCCACTCCGGGGGGGTAAAGAAACTTTGGATCGTGATAGTACATCGACGATTTGATGTATTAGCCAAAATTCAAAAATTCAAATTAGGCGCCAAAAAATCGGCTGGGATATTCCCACGCCTCTCTAGGCCTTCCTATATCATCTACAATATACACCCAACAAGAGTGTCCTTGGCTCAAATAGCATAGTTGCTGATGAAGAAAATGCAGAGCTTCTGCCTCCTCTCACTCTGTGGCGGCATCGGGCGGTGAAGTCTACGGGCATTACTCCAATGTTTTCAGCCGCCAGCTCAGGGAGAATCGACCTCAAATTCGACCTAAATGGCTTCTGTGAGTACTTTTTATGGTTGTTCTCCATGTTTTCTCATCAACTTATCTAGCAAAAAAAAAAAGGTCATAAATTGGCCGGCACCACAGCTCCATGAGGGTCCAAAGTCTGCTGGCACGAGGCGGGTTAATGGCAAAGAATATCAGAGAGGTAAGATGTGATGGTGGAGGAGCACTATTGCACACAGCATTATTGCACACAGCACCACTGTGCACAACACTGACCTACACACTGCTGTCACCAGGAAGCTGCACGCACATAACACTCTCTACCTATCTATCCACTTATCTGTCCAGATTTAGAACCTTCTGTCTGTTTGTCTGTCTATTTAGCTTTCTGTCTGTCTGTCCATCTATGTATCTTTCCAGCCTTTTGTCTGTCTGTCTATATATCTTTCTGGCCTTCTGCTTATCTATTTATCTGTCTTTCTAGCACTGTGTCTGTCTATCTTCTGGCCTTCTGCCTATCTATTTATGTATCTTTCAAACCTTCTGTCCGTCTGTCTATGTTTCTTTCTGGCCTTCTGCCTATCTATCTAAATATCTCTCTAGCCTTGTGTGTGTGTGTGTCTGTCTTTCTGATTACCTACCTATCCATCATTTTTGGTCTAATCATCTATCCATCCATCTATACCTATATACAGTATCTATCTAGCTGTTCTTCCATCCATCCATCTATCCACTCATCTCTTTCTGTGTGTATATATTTATTAATCTGTACATATAGTTCTGTTTACAGAAAGATAACCTGATATAAGAAGTTGAGATAGATTGACTGATGGAGAGATAAATGGTTAGTTAAGGCAATTCAGAAATAATGTCTAGTAAATACTGAATACCTGAGTAACATAGGAGAGGATGGAAGTCTTAGCACAAAAAAGTCAAATAAATCTTTGACATTGCCATAAAGACAATACAGTAATGGTAGGTAGAAAGATTGACAAGAAAACTAGTGGGACACATTTTTTCTGTGTCCTCAACAGACTCCTGAGTCCAACCTTCCTTGCAGAAGGAAGTGAAGAGCCCACAGCCATGGACACCTGCACAGTATGCACCCAGCCACAGTTCTGGGAAGTCTTCCAGATCTTGACTGCAGTTATGCTGGCCTACGACATTCGTCTGTCCATAAGTTTTTTCATACAGAGCAATCCATTTTGGGCTCACCTGCAACATCAAAGCACTCATGAACATGGATAAATGGCACTTTAAAATGGTGGTCTATCAACGAAGAAGTGGGGTTAAGTCAGTGCTTATCGAGTAAATGACAGTCATTCAGAGGGACAACCAAAGTTTAGCCAAATGCCAATCTTTGTTCAGCAATTCGACCCACAACAGTCAGTTTGACCTGGAGGCCTTAACTGTACTGCTGGGTAAACAAACAAATAACGTACAAGTGTCACTGGCATAAAAGTCAATTTCAAGTTCTTGCATTTGCCAGTTAAATATGCTAACCAGTACATCACCAATTTCCAGAAAAATTGTCAGCTTTCAGGAACTTACAAAATGCTCCAAATTGCACACTGAGGGGTGAATTATGCTAAATACTTACGAAAACAATGATACTGACAGCGAGAACACAATACATCAGCTATGCTATATAATATAGGGGATAAGGTCTTGTGACTAGAATAGCAGACGAGAGATGAAAAAAAAATGAATGCAAGAAAAACAACAATACAACTAGAGAGAGACAATATATTACTGTAAAACACCGTAGATAGGCGACCTAAGAATGGGATGTAACGAAGCCGACAGAACTAGAATGTCATTCATACATTAAAAACAAACAGAAGTGACTACAGTATATAGCGTGTTTATAGGCCATGCATTATATTACCCTTTGCCAGCTTTGACGCCCCATTGCTTTCCACTTTACCTAACCATTATATTAACTTAGCCCTTTACCACGATAAAATATGACACGTTCATGAAGAAATGGATCAAATGTATAGCAACTGAACACTTATCGCTTTACAAACATAACAACTCTTATTACTTTACCCCCACCCCAACCATTACCCCTAAACCACTACCTTACCCCCTCCCCAACCATTACTCTTACCCCACCACTACCTTACCCCCTCCCCAACCATTACTCTTACCCCACCACTACCTTACCCCCTCCCCAACCGTTACTCTTACCCCACCACTACTTAACCCCATCCCCAACCATTACCCCTACCCCACCACTACCTTACCCCCTCCCCAACCATTACCCCTACTCCGCCACTACCTCACCCCGTCCCCAACCATTATCCCTACCCCACCACTACCTTACCCCCTCCCCAACCATTACTCCTACACCACCACTGCCTTACCCCCTCCCCAACCATTACCCCTACCTCAATACTACCTTACCATCCCCTCCCCAACCATTACCCCTAACCCACCACTCCCTTACCCCCTCCCCAACCATTACCCCTAACCCACCACTACCTTGCCCCCTCCCCAACCATTACTCTTACCCCACCACTGCCTTACCCCCTCCCCAACCATCACTTCTACCCCACCACTACCTTACCCTCTCCTCAACAAATACCCCTACCCCACCGCTACCTTACCATCCATTCCCCAACCATTATCCCTATCCCACCATTACCTAACCCTCACCCCGACTACCATTTTCTTCCTTACCCTCTTCACCAGCATAAACCTACACCCCACCACTTCTTTACCCCATCCCCATCACCGCCTTTCCCACCTCCCCAGTACTTACCCTCTCCCGAGGCACTATTTTACCCCCTACACAACCACCCCCTCCCCCTCCCCCATCCAATATTCACCACCAACACCCAATCCTCCTTCCTCCACCACCACCACCTAAACATACTCCTCAACCCCCTTCCCTACCTTGGTCATATCCCAACCATCCTGTTGTACCTGATCATCCTTCCCTCCACCACATACTACAACCCCTACTGACCTGGATCGTGAAGGAGCGAGTGAGTGAGGGGTGGAGGGTGGTCCAGGGGTCATCTACACGGGTGTCCGTCTGGTCGCGCATCTCACACCCGATATACACCTCGTCAACACTAGCATTAATGGCAGGTTCGTGGTATATGTTAAATTCGGCTCCTGTGTAGTTACCTTCTTGGTCATGGAAACCAATGGCAAGGAACCAGGATTCATTGTGTGAAGGTGGGTAGTGTACCAGCTGGGCCTGGTGTGTGGTGTGTCCGCCCTCCTGGCCAGACTGGAGTGTCAGGGATATATTCTTGGGTTGCTTTGGCACATGGGTCATCTGGCACCCTGGGGGAAAACAACAGTGGTTTCCAACCCCACTACTGTACTGTTAACAACCTTATTTTAACACCAGTACTACTGACAAAGGTACTATGTTAACACCAGTACTATTAACACAGTAATGTTGTCAACAGTATTATCAGCACCACGACTCAGTTGACACCACTGCCACTAACACCACTACTTGGTTTACACAAATGTTGTTAATACCAAAAATGTTACCAATACCACCACAGTTCTCACTTCAGCTATGTTAATGCCACTACTCTGTTTACATTTCTTAAAAACACTACTTCATTGTTATTATCAGCAATAATGTTTTTGCTAGCGTCTGTGTGTCTGTCGGTGTGTGTGTGCGCGCGTGTGTGTGTGTGTGTGTATGTGTGTGTGTGTGTGTGTGTGTGTGTGTGTGTGTGTGTGTGTGTGTGTGTGTGTGTAACCATTGTGTGTGTATCTGTTACCACTATATCTCATGAAAGGCTTGAGCTATCGACATGAAACCTTCAGGGTATCAATATATGGCCAAAATCTTGGACAAGTTTGAAAATGGGCACTCGGGGTCAAAGTCAAGGTCATCAAAATGACTACCAAATTCTACTAGTTTTTATAAATATGGACTGGCTTTTGTGAAATGCGGTGACTGAATTCAGTAGAGTTTTGTGACTTTTCTTCACATTTGGCTTGTAAGTATCTTGTAACTTGGCCAACTGCATATTCTGGTGGGCAGTTCACATTCGGCTCCCGAATGCTTTTCTTTCATAATAATAATACGGTGTTAACACTATTATTATTATTATTATTATTATTATTATTATTAACACCACCACCGTGTTACCAGTTGCCTACTACTAACACCAGTGCTATTAATAACAGTATTTTTAACACTAGTACCTGCTGACGCCAACAGTACTCTGTTAGTACCACGTCCTTATTTGTAACAAAAGAATTTGTTTAACACCAGTGTTATTAACACCACTGCTTTATTAACCCTGTTACTGTTAATAACATAATTAACATCACTACTTTACTAACACCACTACTGTTAATAACACATAATTTACACCACTACTATCCACATTCCTGATGGAACTTCACACTACTCCATAAATATCTTTCACCAGTAAGACACATGTGACCACTATTCAACACTCTACATTCTCTCTCTCTCTCTCTCTCTCTCTCTCTCTCTCTCTCCAGTAGGCTACACAGGTAACAAAACCGTCAGTGCAGTGGTGGTCATTTCCCGGTGTTGGCACTGTGGTGGGCCTCACCTGTCTTGCAGGGGCGTATGGACCCACAATCACCATATTCAGCACGACACCACACCGCTGCCGTAATATTGTGTGGCAGGTCAGAGAGGCAGGTGGCCTGTCCCCACGGAGTGGTCGAGTTGTCAGACAGGTGTGATGCTCGTAGCCACCTTGTGCCCACCTGCAGCAAAGTATGGTTCCCTCATATCAACATCATCCCTCCACAGTTATGTATCCGTTGATATAGCAAAGATTAATCCCATATATACCTACCCCCAATGCCTTGTTCATATTAATTATATGGTATGATACTGACCTGCGTGAACAGAGACATAGTTTCTCTCTCTCTCTCTCTCTCTCTCTCTCTCTCTCTCTGTTTACATGTCTAGCTTACGTAGCTCTCTTTTGGTGTTATTATTATAATTATCCCCCTCCTTTAGAAGGCAAAGCGATTATGTTTATGCCTATGTGTGTGTGTATGTGTGTGTGTGTTCCCATTATATATCATGAACTGCTTGAGCTATCTTGAGCTATCAACATGAAACCTTCAGGGTATCAAGATATGGCCAAAATCTTGTCCGAGTTCGAAAATGGGCACTCGGGGTCAAGGGCAAGGTCACCAAAATAGCTGCAAAAGGTCAACTAGTTTTTATCGCAAGCCTTTAACACCATTATATCTCATGAACGGCTTGAGTTGTCAACATGAAACCTCCAGGTTTCATGTTGACAACTCAAGATATGGCCTAAATCTTGGGCTTGGCCAACAGCGTATTCTTGCGGGCAAATATCATTCGGCTCCCTAATGTTTTTTTTTTTTCATTATTATTATTATTATTATTATTATTATCATTATTAATATTATTATATGATTATTATTATTTTCATATTATCATTATTATTTTTATTTTTATTATTATTATGGCGTATCAGAGAGAGGCAGGATTCTGAGGGCGTCAGTAGTGAGTGAATGGAAATGTGGCCCATTGGACTAGGAAAATTCTGGGCAGTCTGGACGTTGCAACTCCTCGCCCTGCCCTAGGGTGAGAAAGGAGGTCCGGATGATGATGATGAAGATGATGACGATTATTATTAAATTACAGTGGAGGAAAAGAAGAAGTGGCTAGAGTGGTTAAAGGGCAGGAGTTCAATTGAAATAAGAACTGAATATATTGAGAACAAGAAGCACGAGAAAAGACTAGTGAAGAGGAAAAAGAAGGGGGCAAATGATTGTCTAGGAAGAAGAATGAATGTAAACTACTATGAAAGTAGGTTGTTATTCTGGAAAGAGGTGTGGAAACGTAGAAGTGAAAGTGGAAAGATATGTCAAAGTGTTAAGGATGTAAGTGGTAGATTATGAATCCATGAGGATGAATGAAGGAAGAGATAGAAAGAATATTTTGAAAGTCTGATGGATGGGAATAGAGACAGCAGAGCGGCTGAAAAACATGGTTGGGTTTGGGGGTGTGCAGAGAAGGAATGGAGGACCAGGAAACGTGACACTCACACAGGTGAAAAACGCTGTGAAGCGGCTGAAGAAATGGGAAAGCAGCTGGGGTTGATGGAGTGTATGCAGAGGTGATTAAGTGTAGCGGAGAGAGTGGAAAGAAGTACTTGTTGAAGATGTATAAGAAGGCATGGATGAGTGAAACTGTGCTTGCAGAGTGGAAAAATGCTGTGAGTGTACCCCTGTACAAAAATAAATGCGAGCGAAGTGAGTGCAAGAATTATCGTGGCATAAGTTTACTGAGTGTGATAGGAAAGGTATATGGAAGAATAAAAGAGAAAATAAGAGAGATATCAGAAGTCCTAGTGAGTGATGAACAGGGTGGCGTTAGGAGTGGCAGAGGATGTGTAGATCAATTTTGCAGTAAGACAGATAGTGGAGAAGACTTGCGAAAAGGACTATGAGGTGTTTATGGCATTCATGGATCTGGAAAAAGCATACGACAAAGTGGGCAGGGAAGGACTGTGGAAGATTTTGTGCATTTACGATGTAGATGGTAAACTGCTAGA
The DNA here is from genome assembly GCF_032717465.1 of Coenobita brevimanus. NCBI lineage: Eukaryota > Metazoa > Arthropoda > Malacostraca > Decapoda > Coenobitidae > Coenobita > Coenobita brevimanus. Next base: position 11,916,866 of record NC_137026.1, on the reverse strand, counting down.
TGCCGTCAAGAGTTTTTATGATGGGAGTGATGCATGTGTAAGGGTTAATGGGCATCTAAGTGAATGGTTCACAATCGGTGTGGGTGTGCGACAAAGTTGTGTAATGTCCCCACTGTTGTTCAGTATATATATATATATATATATATATATATATATATATATATATATATATATATATATATATATATATATATATATATATATATATATATATATATATATATGGATGGGATGATGGGAGAAGTAAAAACACGAGTAATGGAGATGGGGATGGTGTTCGTAATAAATGGTGATGGACGGAATATCTCAAATTTGTTGTATGCTGATGATGCAATACTACTTGCAAATACTGGACAAGAACTTGGTAGACTAGTGCAGAGTTTTGCTGATGTCTGTGAGCATCGTGCCTTCGGGTAAATGTAGAAAAGAGTAAAGTGATGGTTATTGAAAGAGCAGGTGACTCCCAGTGTTATGTTACAGTGAATGGAGAGAGACAGGAATTAGTAAGAGAGTTCAATACCTGGGTAAAGTGATAGAAAAGAGAAAAAAATGTGCAGAAGAAGTGGAAAGTAGAGTGAAACAAGGAAGGAAAGTATTTGGTGCTATGAAGGCCTTGATAAGAAACAGAGACTTGGGTGTTGCAACTGCGAGGCTTATATGAAGGAGTGTTAGTGCCAACTTTAACATTTGGATGTGAGACTATGGTTTGGCATGAAAATGAAAAGTCAGGATTGAAAGCAATGGTGATGGGATTGCTGAGGAATGTATGTGGAGCACAGGGAGTCGATAGGATACAAAATAATGTGATTCGTGGAAGATGTGGAGTGAGGAAGTCTGTGGACACCAGAATCGAAGAAAGTTTACTGAGATGGTATGGTCATATAGAAAGAATAGATAACAATAGTGGTGAAAAAATATATATCTGCACGGATTTGAAGGAGGAAGGAGGCAAGGTAGACCGAGAAGATGGAAGGATATGGTGGATGAGTGTGTGAGGAAGAGAGGTATGGAAGTCGGTGAGGCTAGGGGACTGACAAGACATCGAGCACCCCTTCTTAACGTGACAGTGTCCGGACAGACTCTGTCGGATATGTTTATGTGAAGCTACAGAATGTGGTGAATGTTTTTGGCGTATCAAATAGAGCCAGGATTCCGGGGGCTTGAATGATGAGTGAATGGAAGTGTGGCCCATTGGACTGGGCAAACTAGGGCCGTCTGGACGTTGCTACTCCTTACCCTGCCCTAGCATGGAAAAGAAGGTCCGGGTGATGATGATGGTCATGAATATTATTATTATTAATCTTACTACTACTACTACTACTACTACTACTACTACTACCACCACCACTACCAATACTAGTATAGTTTATTCAACCTGCTCTGAGAAGACAACCTCAAGTTTTTAAAAGCTTTGGAAAAAGTCCTTAAGGGGCTGGGCTTGCCTACCAGAGAGATGTAACGAAAACTGCAGTAACTTCCCATTGATACAATGGAACATTAAAATTGCCAGCTCAGTGTTACAGCCGCTAGGTACCAGTTTTGTGTGATACTATCTGTGTCTGTCTCTGTCTTTCTCTCTCTAACTGACCTGTAATTTGATAGAGCGTGGTACAGTCAGGTGATCGGTGGGTGTCTTAACATATGTGGCCTGATCTTCACTACCACACAACATATACAGGTCATCATCAATATCGTAGTCCGGATTGTACACTATCTGTGCCTCAGCCACTAGGTGGTTCCTACTTGCTGTCCAGAACGCTAAGCCAACGGTCCACGGCCTACCATGCCTGGCTGGCTGGAAGTGGATCTCAGCCTCCAGTATGTCTTCTCCAGCCTGGGTGCTGCTAAGGAGTGCCACTGGGTGCAGGACTGTGTGTGTCATGTTGTCATTTCCACATTCTGCAGGGTAGGAATTCAGGAATAATGGAAGGTTAGGCCATGACAGGGTTAGGGTAGGTTTTAAGGAGGTTCAAGAAAGGCATGGAAGGGTTAGGGATAGAGTGCAGGAGGTTGGGTTAAGGGTGGGGTTAGGGGAAAGGCAAGGTAAGGCAGGGTTATAAGTTGGATATGACAGGGTTAAAGGGCAGGGTGGGGTAAGGAATGGTACTGTAGGGTTAGGAAAAAGGCAGAGGTAGGAGCAGGGCTGGGCAAGTGTGGACTGGATTAGGGGCAGATGAAGGCAGACTCAGGAGCAGAAGAAGGTTGAGTCTGGAGAACGGGAAGGGAAAGGCAGAGTTGGGGGCATGGGAAGGCATAATGTAGGGGAGGAAAAGGCAGAGTTTGGGGCAGAGGAAGGCAGTTTGCGGCAGGGGAAGGCATAGTGCAGGGAAGGAAAAGGCAGAGTTTGGGGCAGGGGAAGGCAGAGTTTGGGGCAAGGGAAGGAGCTGGGAGCAGAGGAAGGCGGGGTTTGGGGCAGGGGAAGGAGTTTGGGGCAAAGAAAGGAATTTGGGGCAGGGCAAGGCAGAGTCTGGGGCAAGGAGAAGGAGTCTGGGGCAGGGGAAGGAGTCTGGGGCAAGGGAAGGCAGAGTTTCGGGCAGAGATGGCGGAGCTCAGGACAGGGGAAGACTAGATATCACCACAAAAAGGAAAGCGCAGTGGTGTGTACAAGACTACCTGAGTGGAGGGAAGGAGAAGGCTGGGCTGTTAACAGGGGAGAGCACGCTTATTAGGAGAGGGTCAAGGTTAGCGTAAGGAGACGGAAGGTTAGACAGAAGGAAGGGTTGAGTAAGAGGCATGTAAGGGCTGAGTCACATGAGGGAGGAGGGCTGTCTCAGGGGTTAGATGAGGCCTGTGGAAGTATGGGAGATAAGGAGAAAGCAGGATTATCGCATGTGGAGGAGGAGGGAACAGAGGGGTTATGATAACAAAAGAGAATTGGATTAATTGCAAGGATGAGTTAGATGGGTTATCTGCGGGTGGAGAAGAGGAGAGGGTTAGAAGTAGGGAATGGGTAGATGAGTAGGGATGGGGGTAGGAGAAGATGGTTAGGGTGAAAGAAGGGGCTTAGTAGCATGAGGAGAAGAAATCTGGATACAGGGAAGTGGCAGGAGAGCGTGATGTTAAGACCACAGGAAGCAGGAGAGTCAGAGCAGGTGAAAGTGTAAGTTAAGAGCATAGGTTATGAGAAGGTTAGAAGTTGAGGGGAAGGGAATGTTGGAAGTAGACGAGGGAAGGGCGATTAAAGTAGAAGGGAGGAGAAGATAAGAAATAGAAATGAGGAGCTTTTGGGGAGACAGGGGCAGTTAGGAAGACAAGGAAAGGTTTGTTACCAGCAGGGGAAGGATGGATGTTAGATGTTGGCGTAAGAATGATATTAGAAGTAAGGTTTGGGAGAAGCTTATTTCACGTACGAAGAATGAAGGAAGAAATGACGTTTTTAAGTTACATTTGGTCACGAAGAATGAAGGAAGGAATAGCGTGTTTAAGTTAAATATTAGCGAACAAGGAACCAAAATATGAAAGTGTATCACGAGAACACAGTTTAAAAGTCCTTAGCTGTGCAAGTTAAAATATTATTCGTGAAAATGATACACCTACACCCACGTTCAGTGCAACTACTATAGTATTTTAAGAACCATTCTCAAGTGTAGTGCTTGATCTATGGCATTTTATGGCAGAGAGAGAGAGAGAGAGAGAGAGAGAGAGAGAGAGAGAGAGAGAGAGAGAGAGAGAGAGAGAGAGAGAGAGAGATTGCACATTTACTAAGACTCACTGTGTAGATGATTCTCTGTCTGTGTCTGTCTCCTGACGTAATTGGCTAAAACTGGCACCTTCACCTCATAGTTCTCGACTACAAGCGCTTATGAAAAGCTATCACTAGTAAGTATGTATGGGTGTAAGTGACAAATGATATGAAGCGTGTGTGTGTTTACGCCTGTGGGGTGGAGTGTAAGTGTGGGTGTTTACGCCTGTGGGGTGGAGTGTAAGTGTGGGTGTTTATGCCTGTGGGGTGGAGTGTAAGTGTGGGTGTTTATGCCTGTGAGGTGGAGTGTAAGTGTGGGTGTTTATGCCTGTGGGGTGGAGTGTAAGTGTGGGTGTTTATGCCTGTGGGGTGGAGTGTAAGTGTGGGTGCTTATGCCTGTAGGGTGGAGTGTAAGTGTGGATGTTTATGCCCGTGGGGTGGAGTGTAAGTGTGGGTGTTTATGCCTGTGGGGTGGAGTGTAAGTGTGGGTGTTTATGCCTGTGGGGTGGAGTGTGTGGGTGTATATGCCTGTGGGGTGGAGTGTAAGTGTGGGTGTTTATGCCTGTAGGGTGGAGTCAGGATTCCGGAGCTTAAATGGTCAGTGAATGTGAGTGTGGCCCGTTAATTAACATCACCTTTGCTTACTTTATCCTTTTAATCATCGAGTTTTTGCACTCTGAACCCTCCTTCATACCAGGTGGGGACGGAGGTCTGGATGATGATGATGATGATGATGGCAGCAGAGATAGATAGACTGATAGATAAAGAGAGAAAGGAGGAGAGCGGGGGGATGGTGGTTTCGTGTGACAATTTGAGGCTTCAGTAGAGAGAGAGAGAGGAGGGGGGGGACTGGTGGCTTCGTGTGTCAATTTGTGGCCTGAGTACAGTGTATATGTTTAGGACACAACACAATCCCTGGTGGTGGTGTTGAAGGGAGTGGTGAAGTATGTGGTAATACTCACGTGTCGTGCAGTACGTCATGGACCCACAGGAACCACCAGACAGACATGTCACCCACAGGGATAGGTAAGGGAACTCCAAGGAGAGAACTGGGCACTTGGCTGGCTCCGTCTCTGTGATCTGGTTCCCGTTGGTCACACTGATCTTCATCTGTTCTCGCTCCAGCTGCAACAAGAACAAAATATCATGTATAAGTGGCATGTGCCATTTGACCCCTTTGGATTCCTCGCGTTTTCTCTAAACCTTCACCAGATTTCATATTGTAAGAGAAAGCCTTTTTCACCTCGAGGGATTTGGTGCATCCTTCATTAAACTCTTCAGTATAAGGTACTTATCTTGAGTTCAGTACGATGATGTGAAGGCAGCAAAAGAAAATACAAGGCTACATCATGGGACTGAAGGCATTAAACAACTATGAGACATCAATGGATATTGTGGCAACATCTTACTATCTCACCTAGAGTGCCTTCATTAGTAATGATGTGCTGGATTATTACACTTATACAAGTGTTAATTGTTGTAAACACACACACACACACACACACACACACACACACACACACACACACACACACACACACACACACACACACACAGTTGTCTCTGGACCCACAACACCACAACTAACCTGAAGTTTGATCCTGCGAGTCACCACCTGTGTACTGTTGTCAGGCTCGGTAGGGTTGGTGGTGTTTGCAGGGTTGGTGGTGGTTGCAGGGGTGGTGATGATGGTTTCAGGGTTGGTGGTGGTTGCAGGATTGGTAGTGGTTTCAGGGGTGGTGGTGGTTGCAGGGTTGGTTGCAGAGTTGGTGGTGGTTTCAGGGTTGGTGGGGATCGTGTTGATGGTGAGAGTCAGCGATGAGTTTTCTCCACTCTCATCATAACACTGGAACTCTGCGTCGTACACGTCAGCAGACTCGTCAGCACCCAAGACTACCATAAGAAGAGCCTCCTGTGATCTATTTGATAAAGTTTTGACTTCGAATGCTAGAATAGAGATGGTATGTTTTACAGACTGGTGAAGCTCAAACTCAGCTTCAAGTATCTCCTCCTTGTCTTTCTTCCTGAGTGCCAGTGGGTGACGGGTGGGATTTGTTGGCACCGTGACTTTGTGGCATTCTGAAAGGAAGACCAGGAAAAGTGATAAGTGTGGACTCCTTCTTAATAACTTGTCAGAGGTTGTTTTCTCTTGGCTAAATAAGATATGTGGTGTTAGCCAAAATAACCTTTTAGATGCACCAGCAGCAGTGAAAGGCTGACTACGTACAGTTATTTTAGTCTTTGACTTTACGGTATCACTGGGATGAACAAAAACGAGTGATGTTATGAAGAATAAAATAGCATAATCCACCAGCTCAAGTGAGGGTGTTTATAGTAACTGACAGTCCAATTACATATCTATCTAAAGGTGTCTCTACAGACGACCCGTTAACTTCATGTACCGGTAGATAATGTCGTGCCTTAGCTATTTATTATTTGATTATTCATTTTTCTTTACCACTTTCTCTTTCAGGTTATTCAAACTGATAGCATATAGATAAAGTATTATAGAATGTAGCTTTTCCTTTTCAAGCCTTCCTATGAAATTTCCAAGTCAGTTTTTCCATGCTGCATGGTGGTTTTTCACACTGTTTCCTGCCAGTTTTAAATGGAGGGTTTGGAGGCGGGGGGAGCCTTCTTACTTTACTATCCTTATCTTTCAGCATTAGAATTAGATCTCGTATTCATAGTCTGCTCTGTAACAAGCAGCCTCGAAGGGACCATAAGGTCTTTTGCTGTTTGCATTCCTCTGTACTCCTTTGTACATCCCTCACCACATTGACACACCACTAGCCTAACACCCTCTCACCCTGCCTCTCACACCTACCTTTTGCCCCTTTCCCCCAAACCCACTTTCCTACTCCTCCCTCTCACCCCACCCTTTCAACCCAGGCCCCTCAGCCGTCCTCCTCACCTCATCCTGCTTTCCCTTACCCCTCTCACTTTTCCCTCCCTTTCCATCTCCTTCTCACAGTTCATTCCAGTAGCCTTTCTGTACCATCTATTACGCCTCCTTCCTCTGTCTTCTCCCATCCTTTTACCTTCCCTTCCACTATCCCTACCCTCCCCCCCGATTCCCATTCTCTCTTCCGCTCGTCATCCCCTAATGTCCTTTATCACCCTCCTCCCTGTCACCCAAGGGTGTAGGGACAACATTCTCCTCACTTCCCCTCCTCCCTCCCTTACACTCTCCTCTCCCTTACCCTCCACCCTTCCCTTACCCTCCACCTCCTCCCTCCCTCCTTTCCCTTATCCCCCCTTCCCCTCCCTCCCTTACACCATCCCTTCCCTTACCTTTCCCTCCTCCCTTCTTCACACACTTCCTTCCCTTACCTTTCCCCTCCTCCATCCCTCACACCCTCCCTTCCCTTACCTTCCACCTCCTCCCTCCTCACGCCCTCCCTTCCCTTACCCTCCCTTTCCTCCTTCTCATCCCTCCCTTCTCTCACTCTCCCTCTCATCCCTCCATTCCCTCACCCTCCCTCTCCACCGTCTCATACCTCCCCTCCCTCGCCTTCCCTCTCCTCCCTCCCATCCCTCATACTCCTTTCGCTCCACCCTTCCTACTCTCCTTCTCAATCCCTCTGGTATTTCTGTCACTCACACAACTAACCCTTTTTAGGAGGGGTGGCATCTGTAGAGGTGTCTGGTTTAGAGCTGGGGTCTGCAGGTGGCTTGGTGAAGGGGCTAGGCATTGGGATTGGTGAGGGACAGGGAGACGGGCTAGGAAAGAGGTTAGGAAAGGAGTCAGGATAGGGCTTGGTAGAGGGAGTAGGCTTTGGGATTGGTAAGGGATTAGGTGAGTGCTTTGGTGAGAAGTTTTCAAGAGAGGGGTTAAGAGAAGTGTCGGGAGAGGGGTTAGGAGAAGGGTCGGGAGAGGGATTAAGGGCAGTCTTGGGAGAGAGGTTAGAAGAGTGATCAGAGGAGCCTGGATAGGTTTTGTGCGAAAAATCAGGAGAATGCTTAGGAGAAGAATCAAGAGAAGGTCTGGAGGAAGGATCAAGAGAAGGATTAAGAAAAGGTTTGGAGGAAGGATGAGAGGAATGTTGTGGTGAGTCAGGAGAGAGGTTAGGGGAGGGGTCGGAGGGGGCAGAAGGTCCAGTAGGTGTGCCTGGATGGCCAGTGGTCTCTGAAACATCATTAACATCTATACTCCATGGCAGTGATAGTTGCACGGATACTGCTACTACTACTACTACTACTACTACTACTACTACTACTACTATTACTACTACTACTGCTACAACTACTACTACTACTACTACTATTACTACTACTACTACTACAACTACTACTACTACTATTGCTACTACTGTTACTGATTATAATTATTATTATTATTATTATTATTATGCAGAAGAGGTGTGTGGTGTGAGACCAGTGGGTGGTGGTGTAGGAAAAGGAAGTGAATGGTGGTGCGAGGAAGTAAGTATGGCTGTGGCTGAGAAGAGATGTGCATATGAAGTGTGGCTGCAGAGGAAAGATGAGGTGTCATATGAGAAGTATAAGGAAAAGAGGAATAGGGCGAGAAGGGCTGTGCATGATGCTAAAGTGGCAGCAGATGAGAGGTGGGGTAGGCGGTTGACTGAGAATTTTCAACAGAATAAGAAAATGTTTTGGAAGGAGGTGAAAATGGTGCAAAAGGGAGAGTCTGGGAAGGAAGAGAGAGTAAAAGCAAAGGGTGGAAGGATGTTAATTGAGATGGATGCAGTAAGGAAGAGATGGGCAGAGTATTTTGAAAGATTGTTAAATGTAGAGGAGGAAAGGGAGGCTAAGATTGTGGTGGATGGAAGGGTGCAAAGAATAAATGTGTTGGTAGAGTTGAATGATTCTTTGATCACGAAGGAGGAAGTGCTGGAGGAAGTAAAGGAGATGAAAACAGGGAAAGCTGCAGGTATGAATGGGTGTGCTGTGGATTGCCTGAAAGGTGGTGGAGTAACTATTGTTGACTGGTTAGTAAGAATGTTGAATTTGTGCTTTATGAAAGGTATGTTGCCAATTGGTAAGGGTGATAAGAATGAATGTACTAGCTTTAGGGGTATAAGTCTGTTGAGTGTTGTAGGTGTCACGGGGTTTTTAAGATAAATGCACTATTAAAGGATAATTATTCAATAATACTGATAGCAGGACAATGAATTGTCTTGCTAAAAATCAAGCAATGATTACTTTATTCTGGCATGCTTCGCCGATTCTCTAAGAACGAGAATTTATAAACTTTCTCAACAGTACACAGCAGAGACTAATTACTCACAAATGCTGTTTATTAGTACTGTTGGCCTCTGGAGAAAGTGACTCCACCCCTGACAATCAATAACTAATGCTATTAATGATAACAGATTCCTGCTGATGCATTAACTCCTAGATGGCACAACGGATTTTAAGCTTAATACAAAAGGACTGGCCTAAATATCAGTTATGAATAGCAAAGCGTTTATGCAAGCTAGGAGCTATAATGGAAATAAGCTTAATATGGAAAATAAAACACGAGTTTACATTACATTAAGCTCGAGAAAAAGAACTGTTAAATTTATTGATTACAAAGGAATAAACTTACGTTACATTTCAAAATGAATTCAAAGTAAGGAGATGGCACTCACTCGCTCACTCAAAAGCTAACTCTTAAGCCTAGGAAAACGAAAAGAAAATACTGGTCAGAAAAGTGGACAAAGCAGATGACTGGGTGTCGTTACTGGAAGGATACTGCACTCACTGTCTCTCGCCGATTCACTGTCTAGGTGGAAATTCAGGAACTGGACAACAGGAATACGCTCTGGGCCCAACCTGCTTTCATGGCGCTCAAACCTTGACGGACTAAATCGTGGGAAAGAGGGAAGTGTTGTGGCCGCATTACCAATGGCTAGAATGAGCGAAACATGCCCACAGCAAATCGCTCAACGGAAGCGCTAATATCTCGCACAAAGACGATCATTTATGACACATTAAAAAATTGCCTTAAAAACACTCCTAACCAGGTGAGCGGTTAACTGAACAATAAACACTGGGATTCTACTAGAGTTCGCGGTTTCCCACTAAATTTAATGTCACGAGCCGAATCGTGACATTACGCCCCATCAAAAGTTGAAATTTTTTTCCAGGAAAAAAATTTCAATATACATACATATAAATCGTAACTCAGTCACACAAGATTCACACTGTGATGTGTGTGTGCTATTGTACGCCCTCCACAATATGTCTACCCCCGATGTATATATGTTCCCCCCCAATGCACACATGCCCCCACTAATCTTGCTAGGTCAGCATGCTTTCCCACGCCTGAAGACGGCGTTATTGCATCATTTGATAGCAGACAGCCGAGTCGTGCAGATTATTTTACTGTGAGCTAGTAATAAACTCCTTATCTAGCTGTTTGTACACGGAGTTTTTATTACCAAAGTATTGCAAGTTACATTTGGCAGCAGCGGTGTTTCGAACCATCAGATTCTGACCGCCTCCTTGGATTTTTAGTGATACAACAAGATACACGACGTCTCGCATCTGCCAGTCTCGCCCCTCCTCCGTGCCTCTAGTGGTGTAAACCTTGGCTGTGCTTTTCGAGTGTACAATTTTTCTCACCAGTGCTCACCTCTCAAACAACCGCACCCATACGCCTTGTTCCTGACCTCATGTGTCGCCGTCACCGACCTACGCACCTGTTGCACCTGTTCCCAGCACCTGTTCCGAACTCATCATAGCTCCTGCCCCCACGGTGCCACTTATCACTGTCTGCCCGCTGCCTGCCCACCACCATTCTCTTCATTTGCAATTCACCAGCTCTACACCTGCCTTGCCCCGACATCTGCCCTCACCACCCACCACCGGCCTCCGCCGTCGCCCGCATCTGGTCTGCATTACAGAGCCTCCTAAGACCACCACTCCCTGCCAGTGCTTCATCACGGCGTCTCTTCTCCTCTCTGCCCAGCTGTCTCTCCACCGCCGCCCCGCCCCTCCCTGCCCCGTCGCCCCGCCCCTCCCTGCCCCGTCGCCCCGCCCCGCCCCGCCCCGCCCCAGCCCAGCTACGCCCAGCCACCCTGCACGTCATACATCTCGACTCTCTACTGTGTAACTATAATATATCTTTCCTTTCTTTAGAGATTATCCTCGATTTTCTCTACAGATTGGTTATTGTAAATATTCCATCTCATTTTCATTACCCCGTTTTCATCTTCACCTACGTTATTTATACTCCATCTCATCCTTCGCATTTTATTTAAACCATCCATGCCCGCACCTTCATTCATTTTCACTCCTAGTGTATTCCATTCTCTCATTGTTATTTATACATTTCCACCTACATATCCATCTTCATCCTTTCATCTTCCATTGCCGCATTAAATGTCATACTTTCCACGTCAACCGCTTACCACCAGCCCTCTCGACCCGGAAACATCATCTGCTCATACCACGTCTGCCGACTCTAACACAATCACTCATTTACGAAGTGGCAAAGAGTACCACCGCCCTGTACCTGAGACTCCCGTTTCACTTCCCGCAGAATCACTTACTACCCGTCCTACCCTCATATATCCAGATACCTCCTCCTCTACTCCTGCCTCTACACTCCCTACTTCTTCCTCTACTCCTTCCCCTGTCGTTCCCTCTCCTGCCTCCCTTCATACCCCGTCTTGCTCGCCCTTAACTGCCACTACCTTCTCTCTCTCCCACACCTCTCCTGCCGCCACTTCTACACTTCCAGCCATGGCCAACCCTCCACAGTCTGTCTATCTCGACGATGCCAATCGTCCCAAATTTACTGGCCAGGACCCAACTTGGTCTGTCTATGATTTCCTCAGAGAAGTCGAAACAGAAATAAACAATAGACAAATTACCGAGGAATCGCTCAAAGTAGCTTACCTCCTCGGTCGCTTGCACCACGGTAAATCAGACATCGGATCTGCGATCCGTGCAGGACATTTCGATAGCATTCGTACCTTTGCTGATTTTCGTACGAAACTCATCAGCCTTTGTTGCCAGCATTCAAATACCGCGTCTCTCATGGGATTCATTAATCTCCTAAACCAACTAGATGAGGACTTGCGCGTCCCAGCACAATATGCCAAGCTCCGCGAAGCTGCCGCCGCCATGAAAGCAACTAGTAGCGAGATGCTCCAATTACTGGTAGGCACGAAATGGTTAGAAGACAAGAATGGCGTTCCAATGCTTTCACTCACCAACTTTGCTGACTTAACTGGTTACCTCAGATTCCTTCACTGGCTTACTCCTAAACAGCGAGAGCTAGCCTTGGAAATCGGTTTCAATCCAGGGGATAAAATTATTCATGTCACTAAAGCCATTCATGAAAGAACAGGTTCGAACTACACGCATCAGGGCACCACCCAACCCTTGGCCTCCTCAGTCTGTCACACCTCCACTACCCCAGACCAATCTCGCTCCCGTCCCACCACACGCGGCAGACCTGCCACACATCGCTCTCCTACCGCAGGTCGTGATCAATCTAGCGCCCGACGGAACAGACAATCTTCGATTCTTTGCTGGTACTGTGGTCATCCTGGACATTGAGCATCCAGTTGCGACCGTACATACAGACGTCCTCACTCCCAAACCAGACAGCGTACGCCTTCCCGCTCACGTCGTCCACACTGCAAAAACCACAAATCAAGCACGACTCACACAATTGAGGAATGTCGTTACCTCAACCGCCCACAGTCGGGGGAAGCGCCGCGCCCGTATCGGACCAATATCACGTAGAACCAGAAACCCAACTCCCCGTCCGCCATGTAGGTCCCATAACATCCTCGGGTTTAGTCATTCTCGGAAGCAGTCATGACATACCAACGTCATTCTTCTTGGACACAGGATCTATAGTAAATCTCATCTCCGAAAATTCCTTACAAATTATTCATCGCCATCACAGCCACGTCAGTTTCCTAGAACCACCAGACATTCGCCTATGTGGTGTTAACGGCTCAGAGTTTAAGGTTAAGGGAAGAGTCACCCTTGAAGTCAAACTCCACAGAGATTTGCCCCCTATCCTCATTGAATTTCATGTCACTAATGACTTGCAGTATTCCGCAGATGCCCTTATTGGTTTCTCCACCATGGCACAAAATTCCATTGCATTATTACCTGCTTGTGGTAGGATAGACATTTCTGGATTCCCGGTTTACACTATGGAATGTCCCCGTCCTGTTCTTACGATCAAATCAATCCTTCAATTACCTCTGTCCCTATCACTACCAAAAAGTCCACCCCAGCCCAAACCACCACTCTCATCATCTGAGAATACAGAGATCATTCCTTTACTGACTGCGAGCAAGGACATAAATTCCTCAATGTCTCCTGATACATCATCTCAGCCTTCGAACATGGCCCTTACATCCTCTCCCGACAACACTATCGCTGACTCAGACATGTCTCAGTTACCTACCTCACACAGTCTGCATGATCTTCTCCAACACGCAGAGACGAAACGTGCAGTAACGAATATGTGCACAATTTTGTTACCGCATGAGTTCACCAAAGTCTCTGTTTGTGTTGCCGGTGCGAAAGAAGGAGTGGATGTACTAACCCTACCTGAGACGTGTTGTGTGAATGGCTTGACTTATGAGTCAGCGTGGTGTACAGTCTTAGAGGACAGTTTATGCTACCTGTACTTGCTCAATGTCACAAATGCTCCACTAAAACTTAAAAGTGGTGTAAAGATTGGAGACTTCCTAGTATACCCAGTGGCCGTAAAGGTGTGCCAGGATTCCTCAATTCCTACTATTCAGACTGATGATACGCCAATCGGTGTATGTACTATTAACTCTACGGGATCTGCGCCGACATATTCACCCGATATGCTCTCACATCTCACTTGCACAGATTTCCCAGAAAATACGTCTCAACTCCTCGACCTTCTGACCTCGTACAGAAACGTGGTTGCTTTACCCGGTGAACCGATGGGTAGAACAGACCTTGTCAAACATACGATTGAACTACTACCAGGAACTCAGCCGATTTACATACCAGCGTATCTATTTCCTCACAGCCAGAGAAAGCAAACAGATCAAATGGTACAGAACATGTTAGACCAGGACATTATTGAACCCTCCGTCAGTCCATGGAATAGCCCACTTTTCTTAGTACCAAAGAAGGACGGCAACTTTAGACCAGTAGTCGACTATTGTAAGGTCAATTCTGTCACCGTTCCAGACCGTTTCCCGTTACCTGTCCTCACTGATTTGCTAGAATCCCTTGGTGACAATAACGTAGTCTTTTCATCTTTAGACCTCCTCAGCGGGTACTGGCAGGTCGAAATGGAAGAGTCCTCTCGCCCAGTCACAGCCTTTAGCACCCCTTCCGGACATTTTCAGTTTAAGAGACTCCCTTTTGGTCTGAGAAATGCTCCTTCCGTGTTCATGCTACTTATCCATTCAGTCTTCAGCGGTATGATGGGACACTCTCTTTTTGCTTACCTAGATGATATCATTGTTGTGAGTAAATCCATCCCTGATCATTTTACCAAACTCCAGCAAGTCTTTGAACGCCTCCAGCTCGCAGGCCTGAAAATCAATCTCAGTAAATGTGACTTCCTGTGAAAGAAAATCAATTTCCTAGGCCATGTCGTAGATGCACAAGCCATTCATACTAATGAGAATAAAACTAAGGCGATCATTAACTTCCCAGAACCTACCACTACCGACGCTGTACGAAGTTTCCTGGGCCTCAGTGGCTATTATCGTCGCTTCATCCGGGATTATGCGAAGATCGCCGCTCCTCTGACCCACTTACTCAAGCAGAATGTGCCCTTTGTTTGGACTAACGACCAGTCACAGGCTTTCCAAAAGCTAAAGACAGCTCTTGTAAATGCCGCTATTCTAGCGTTCCCTGATTATACCACACCCTTCCTTCTCTGCACAGACGCCTCAGGCACTGGACTTGGTGCCGTTTTGATGCAACTCGATGAAGCATCAAGGAAGCGCATAATAGTGTATGCTAGTCACACCCTTACAACCGCTGAACGTAACTACAGTGTCACAGACCTCGAAGCGCTAGCGGTAATCTGGTCCTTGAAACATTTCAGAGATATAGTCTATGGTTATCCAGTGCATATCCAAACAGACCACCTTCCACTATGTGATTTGTTCAAGAATCGCAACCTAACAGGTAGGTTAGCTAGATGGTCTGTCATCATCCAGGATTTTAATCCCACTTTTCATTATGTACCAGGCAAGTTGAATGTAGTCGCAGATGCACTCTTACATCACGTAGCAGCAGCTATAACATCACTGCAGCCTGAAGTAACTGAAAACACTACACTAACGTCAGAAGTTGTTCGAAACTTTCAGCGCCAAGACCCCAAGTGGTCCAAAGTCATTTATTTCCTAGACTCTGGTGATGCCTCGACCTTACCTACTCTGCCAGTATCACTAGATGAATTCATGCTAGATGATGATCTCTTGTACAGGAAAACACTGCTAACAGGCAAAGATATGCCCAATCGCGAAGTACGCCAACTTGTTGTCCCCACTGCCCTGATACCAAAGGTTCTTCATATTGTTCATAATACTCCTCAAGCTTCCCATCCAGGTAAAGACCGACGCTTGCGCCAAGCATGTCTCAAATACTATTGGCCAACCACGCGCCGCGATATCAATGCCCACTGTGACTCTTGCCTCTCCTGCCACCGCCACAAAGGATCAACCGGCTTACCAGCACCTCTCTTACAATACCCAATCCCATCACGACCATGGGAAACCGTCTCAATCGATCTCTTAAAACTACCTCTCACAGAATCTGGCGCTGAGTACTTGTTCGTAGCGGTCGACCACTTCTCCCGCTACTGTGTCCTCGTACCCCTCTCCGACAAGACCGCGAAGAGCGTTGCACGTGCCCTTGTAGATCACGTAATTTGCCCTTTCAGTACCCCTCATACCATTCTTACTGCCAACGGTACAGAATTCAACAATAGCCTTCTCGATGAGATCTGTCGCCACTTTCATATCAGTAAGTGCAATGTCGTGCCCAACCATCCGGCTTCCAATGGCCTTGTAGAACGCCACAACCGAAAAATCTTAGAGTGCCTCAGACATCTAGGCTCCCATAGTTCGTCCTGGGATGACTGGATTCCCCAAGTGGCATCCTCCATCAATAGTTCCATCAATGCATCCATTGCTGAATCTCCCTTCTTCGTCCTCTTTGGTTTTGACAAGGACCTCCCATACTCTCTCTTATCCTCAAAGCCAGAACCCATCTACAACATGGATGATTATGTTAAACTAAAATTGGCCAACTTCCAGACAATCCACCAGTATGTCCAATCCACTTTGGCTTCCTCTCAGGAGGACATGCTGCAGCGCCAACATAAGTCCGCCTTTCCTAACACTATCAATGTAGGCGATCTTGTCTTTGCTCATTCCCATACGCGTTCCTCTAAGTTGGATGACAAATTTACAGGGCCCCACCGAGTCCTCACTCAACAAGGCAACAAATTTCACCTCCAGGACCTGTCCACTAGGGACACCAGATGGGTCCACGTCGATGACTTAAAGCAAGCACCCCGTGGCCTCGTGTTGGAAGAGTCACTTACACAACCTCCTGCCCCCTCTTCCCCTCCTCCCATCCATCAGTCTACCTTGTCTCCACCTATCCCTCAGTCTCCTTCATCTCCATCTCCACCTGCTCATTCATCAACCAATCAATATCGGTCCAAACTGCGCTCTGCCCATCAACCTCTTCACGACCTCCCCCATTAACTCTACCCTGATTTTCTAAGTACGATGTTAGCGATCTCCCTGCTGGCAGTGCTGACCCTCCTGGGGTCTGGGTCAGGTCAGGACGATGGTGGAGTACGTCCCAGGGCCTTGGTCGGCTCGGGAGGCGAGGTAATGCTTATTGAAGCCGTAGCCTCCTTGCGCTACGATCTTGCGCCCATGGCCGACGTAGCCATTGCCCTACCTGCCTATGTGCACCAGCTACGTGGAATCAGGAACCATCTCACGGCGCTCATGGGGACACACAACCCGAATGAGTATCTCTATAACCTTTTCCTCCCACTCTCCTGGCAATTGCAATACATAAGTAACAGATTCACTGAGCTCAATGACATATTTTCCATTCAGACACCCGTGGGTCGTTCTCGTGTGAATTGAGGTCTCTTCGACTTCGGCGGTGAGATTCTGAGTGGCTTGTTTGGCGTTGCTACAGTCCGTGACATTTCTGGCTTCAAATCTGATCTCACTCATTTAGCTTCAGCCCTAGAATCACAACGCCGAGTCATTAAAATCCAACACACTATGTTACAGAAGCTCACAACCCAACTCAATGAAGTCACGTCCACTCTAACCAATTTCACTGATATCTTACAAAGCCACCTTTCAGATCTCAACGTTATCTCTCAGTTCTTCTACCTCAAACTCAACATGGATAATCTCCAACTAGCCATTGACTCTCTCTTGTCTCAAGTCTCTGCCTTGGTTCGTATCCTGGTCGATGCTATCAATGGACGTGTCACTGCCGACTTAGTACCTGTCTCAGCTCTCCGTTCTGTCCTGGAATGGGCTCACTCCACCTTCGGTCTCTCCCCAGTCCTCCCTTACTCCTCCCTTGAATATTATTATCCTGTTCTCGAAGCCCCTCTTCTCACCACATACGTCGTCGTCCATATTCCTCTCCGTTCTGCCATAACCTTTAACCTTTTCCACATCATTCCCTTCCCTTTCCGCCTCAACAACTCCTTGTTACAGGTATCTGTTCCTTCAGAATATTTCCTCCTCTCCCATGATCATCTTTCCGTTGCCTTCCTTTCTTCCACAGACCTCTAGAAATGTTCCTCCCTTACTCCGACCTCTCGTCTCTGTGGTGCCCACCTATTCGCTATCTTCCCTAGCAGCGCTACACCCTGTGAGTCTGCTTTAGTTCGCAACCATTCCATCTACTCGGCCTGTTCTTTTGTCCCAGCTCCTGACCTCCCGGTCCACCATGCTCACCTCAACCATGTCCAGTATTTCTTCTTTGCTGTTCCCATCTCTGTCACAATCATGTGTCCTGGTTCTTCCGTTCGCTCCGTCCCTGCTAGTGGTCTCTACAAAGCACCCGACTATTGTACCGTCAAATCAGTGTCCGTCATCACTTACGCCACTCGCTATCACCAGGCTGTTCATAATCACTACTATGACATCTTTCAACCACTCGAGATGCCTTCTACCCTACCATCTGCCAACATTACCATCACCTCCCCTCACTTGCACCTGCTCACCTTCCTCAATGACAGTGATTTCATTATGGATCAATTTTCTCTGGCCTTCAGCCGTTCATGGGTTCATGCAACAGTTGTGTTTCCCCCTGTGGTTGTCGCTTTCATAGGTTTTCTACTCATCATCTGTGCAGTGCATTGTTGTGTCAGAAAAATGGAACGTCGACTCCAGGCAATCAGAGTCACTACAGGCATAGTCCGCCCTACACACGACGTAGAAACTCCCCGTACTTAGTGCCCTCACATTCAGTGACTTCCATTCCCATCTAACAATTAACCAAACTGTGAACAGCACTCTGCCTACTAGCAAATGATGGTATTTCTTTCACGCATTACTGAGTGACAGTGTATCCTACAAAAAAAAAAAAAAAAAATGAAGGAAGAACAACAATAGAACTCTCATATCTACTCCTTGTTTATCATGTATCAAGCTATTATTGCGTACTTCCCATTATGTTTATATATCCCTTCGACCCTTACTGGATTTGTACCTATTATTCCTTGTATATCTTATATGTATATATCCTTCTAATTCCCTCCCCTCAACATGGCCATGTCTCCCCTACTGCCCCTGTATCATACTTATCCCTTGTACAAACCTCCCTGGTCCTGCCTTACTACTATAATAAAAAAACATTTAACTCCCGGTGTCCGGAGACACCATCTCAGCTACCCGGGGGAGTAGTGTACCCCCTCCACAATATGTCTACCCCCGATGTATATATGTCCCCCCCCAATGCATACATGCCCCCACTAATCTTGCTAGGTCAGCATGCTTTCCCACGCCTGAAGACGGCGTTATTGCATCAGTTGATAGCAGACAGCCGAGTCAGGCAGACTATTTTACTGTGAGCTTGTAATAAACTCCTTATCTAGCTGTTTGTACACGGAGTTTCTATTACCAAAGTATTGCAAGTTACACTATCCTGCTACAGGAGAAAGTCACAGTCGCCAGTGAGCGGAAAAAGCTCGTTTTTACATTAATAGAAGCAAGCTTGAGGGAAAAACTCCGTGACGACGGTGAAAAATCCTGTACTCAGGTCAAACTGAGCGAAAAGTTTGCTACATTTACATTAACAACTAATTGTTATGTAGCGTAATGTATGTAATACACGGTGTAGGTGTGACATTTGTGGTGTAACTGTACCTACGTGTAAAATCATGTAATGCAAATTTATAGTAAATAATGACGACGAGGCAGAAGAGAAGGGGCGGCAGCATGCGACAGGGACGATCAGCTGATCTGCACGGCAGTACTGCACCCACCATCTGCACCTGCGAAAGGAATTAAGGTGGAACATCAAAACTGTTATTTCTCTCTCTCTCTGCCTAGCAATCAGTACTTATGTCATTATTAACCAGGAAACGTAATTCTTGAATTCACAAATTGCTTAGAAGCCTTATAGTTTACTGGTTAACGCATATTAACTAGGAAATGTGCCAGTTCTTGAATTACTCAAATCTCTTAGAACGGGCAGTTTACTAGTTAACCTAACATTATTAACCAGGAAACGTGCCATTTCTTGAATTGCTCAAATCTCTTAGAACGGGCAGTTTACTGGTTAACCTAACTCTACACTTACAACTAATAACAGGAAGCTGAGAATCCCTACCAATCTCCGGCAGGTCACATTTTAACACCCACCATGGGTGTGAACACTCATGTGGATATTGTGCATTCTCCGGGAATCCTCAGAGGCCCACAGCTCGAGACATTCCACAAGGTAATTCATACACAGCCTCGGACTGTCTCTGCAGAGTTCTCAAACTTTCCCCCTTAACCTATGGTACATAGGTATGTACAGGCCCTGGACATACTGTGTCCTGTGGGGCCAACGGGTGAGACGTCAGGTCTACACTTTTAACTTGGAACCAGGCTGGTCCTTGGATTACTCAAATCTCTGAGAACGCCTATCTTACAGAACCCAGCATACAACAGTTGCCCATATTAGTCATCAGTTAGTAGGCGAGACATCGGATCTACACCCACATTATCACTGCCCTGTCTCTCAACTGCTTCAGAGATTACGGGTGTGGTTTCAAACGGCGCAGGAAGGACGTGTCCCTGATTAGTGGTACGTGGACACACATTGCAGGAATGCACAAAACTATCTATGTCTCGTCCCATCCCTGGCCAGAAAAAGTCAGCTCGGATACAGCCCTGGGTCTTCCTTTTGCCCATGTGACCTCCTGAGGCTGAACAATGACCCCATTCTAACACTGCTTGATGGGAACTACAAACTGCAGTCGAACCTCGCCCTCGGGTGTTATTGACTCACGGTAGAGCCGTCCTTGTTTACGAAGGAACTTGGCTTGACCTCCTCGTGAATATTTTATCACTCTACCCTTTTGTTTCTTTCGCACGGCAGCAAGTGTTGGGTCAGAGTGTTGTTCTTGGACAACAAATTGGCTACACATCAGATCTTGCGGCGATACAATGGTCACCGGGGTGACACAGTTTGGAGCCTCAGCCATGGCTCATGATACTGCAGCCGAAGTCTGAGTAGCGTCATCGTCAGTGCAATTATACTTGGCACCAGGAATATTGCCTATGATTAGGTCAAATAAAGGTTCTGGCATGACAACTGCGAGTGTTGTACCAGTGTAAAATGGAGATGCCACCTGGATACATGCCTCAGGGAACAATCTCACTGATCCATCAATAAGGTTAGCTTGGATCTGTCGACCTGTATACTGCTCAGGCCGAACTAGACTCTGCTTGACAGAGCAACCTGGGGACCTGTTGTCTCTCAGGACCTTCACAGGGATGTCTCCCACAAACCCTGGCTGAACAAGGAAGGTACTGTCACCTGTGGGAGGGCCTGTGGAGGAAGCAGCCAGCCACTCATGAGGCTGCTGAATAAATGATGTGGCAAACATGGTGCCCTGAGAATTACATACTTGAGGGATCGTACTCACTGCCTGGGGAGATGGAGCATTGGCCATCTGCGGAGGGGGGTTCACTGTCACCGTGGAACTAGTGAACTGTGGGGGAGTACCCGTACTGGTAGGGACGTGACCACCGTGCTGCTGCTGAGGAATGAAGGCTGCGTTCGCCTCCTGCCTCCTATTCACTTGAGCTGGTGGTGAAAAGGACAGTCCCGATGGTCGGTTGTGTGGCTGATACTGCTGCTGGTTAGGGTACCTGTTGTACCTCTTCCACTCAGGCTTCTGAGTGTTTTGCCCCTGGTCCTTCCTCTGCGGTTTTGGACCTTGGCCATTATTCTGAGAAGGGCCTTGTTGCTTGGATTCAGTCTGAGATGGTTTCCCAGATTTATCAGGTTTCCTGTTCCAGGTATGCTGCTTGCGAGTTTGATACCCGTATGCAGTAAAGAATGCGTCAGCCTTCTTCCCCATTTGGCTGGCATCTCTTACCTGGCAGACCTTAAGCTGAGCCATAAGTTCAGTAGGCCACGACTTTTCTAGCTGCGTGTGCAGATCCCCTCACGCGTGGAAGGAGTTTCATCTTTCTCCATCCACTCATCTAAGTAAGCAGTAAACCAGTCAAGAAACTGAACGGCAGTCTCTTTATCCCGCAGATGCGCCCTTATAAACTGACTCTTGGCATCGTCAACTGCGAGACCGTATGCTTTGACGAGTGCGGCCTTCATCATCTCATATGTGAGATTGTCTCCACGAATTCTGTGGAGAATATCGAGGGCAGGGCCCTCAAACAGGCTAAGAAACTGAAGCAGCTTGGCTGCATCATCCAGCTCGTACAGTTGAGCCATGTCTTCAAAACGAGCTATGTATGGCTCGATTCGCTCACCATCTTTGTATGGGGGAAGTTTGATGTGTGGGGTCGCCATAACATGTACAGGGAGAACGCTCTTGGAGCTTGGACCAGCTGCACCAGATGTGTCTGAAGCCAAGGAATCTCACTTCAGCTTCAACATATCAAATTCGTGTTTTTCGCGTGCTTCTCGCTCTGCACGTTCATGTTCTCGTTCTCTCTCTCATTCCTCGTGTTGCTCTCGCTCATGTTCTAACTCGAGTTTGCGCTGTTTCTGCTCGTGTTCACGCTGTTCTCACTCATGTTCTAGCTTGAGTTCGCATTGGATTCTATGCTCTTCATGAGCATCTTTCTCACGTTCTTGCTCGTAATTAAACCGAGAGAGGACAAACTCCTTAATATCAGTTGGGTCTGTAAGACCCATATCTTTGACTTCCTGTACATAGACGCTGGTGGACATGATGCTAACTCAGTCTAAGTAAACTAGCGACTCAGTACTGACTGCAATTTTTTCAGAGAAAGATGTCAATAATCGAGAATAAAGAATATAGGCACAGGTTAGTGGTGACCAGTTTTATCTAATTAAACTGGTAAAGAAAGAAAATTAAACAAATAACTGACTGTGAAAACTATTATGTAAGTTAATAAAAATGAATCAATAATCACCAGTAAGATAGTGCCTATAGACTTTAATAATAAACACCTAAGTATGAACGAGTGAGTATTATCTCGTGAATAGCTTTAGAGCTAGAAGTTAATATCCTGGAATGAGGTCGCCAATTGTCACGGGTTTTTAATGTGTTTATAAAATATTAAAGAATAATATTCAATATATGTATATTATTAAAGGATAATTATTCAATAATACTGATAGCAGGACAATGAATTGTCTTGCTAAAAATCAAGCAATGATTACTTTATGCTGGCTTGCTTCGCCGATTCTCTAAGAACGAGAATTTATAAACTTTCTCAACAGTACACAGCAGAGACTAATTACTCACAAATGCTGTTTATTAGTATTGTTGGCCTCTGGAGAAAGTGACTCCACCCCTGACAGTCAATAATTAATGCTATTAATGATAACAGATTCTTGCTGATGCATTAACTCCTAGATGGCACAACGGATTTTAAGATTAATACGAAAACACTGGCCTAAATATCAGTTATGAATAGCAAAGCGTTTATGGAAGCTAGGAGCTATAAGGGAAATAAGCTTAATATGGAAAACAAAACACGAGTTTACATTACATTAAGCTCGAGAAAAAGAACTGTTAAATTTATTGATTACAAAGGAATAAATTTACGTTACATTTCAAAATGAATTCAAAGTAAGGAGATGGCACTCACTCGCTCACTCAAAAGCTAACTCTTAAGCCTAGGAAAACGAAAAGAAAATACTGGTCAGAAAAGTGGACAAAGCAGATGACTGGGCGTCGATACTGGAAGGACACTGCACTCGGTGTCTCTCGCCAATTCACAGTCTAGGTGCAAATTCAGGAACTGGACAACACGAATACGCTCTGGGCCCAACCTGCTTTCATGGCGCTCAAACCTTGACGGACTAAATCGTGGGAAAGAGGGAAGTGTTATGGCCGCATTACCAACGGCTAGAATGAGCGAAACACGCCCACAACAAATCGCTCAGCGAAAGTACTAATGTCTCGCACAAAGACGATCATTTATGACACATTGAAAAATTGCCTTAAAAACACTCCCGACCGGGTGAGCGGTTAACTGAACAATAAACACTGGGATTCTACTAGAGTTCGCGGTTTCCCACTAAATTTAATGTCACGAGCCGACTCGTGACAGTAAGGTGTATGGTAGAGTGTTAATTAAGAGAGTTAGATAGGGTACAGAGGGAGTGATTGGTGATGAGCTGTGTGGCTTTAGGAGAGGGATGGGATGCGTGGATCAGGTATTTGCTGTGAGACAGGTGTGTGAAAAGTATTTAGCGAAAGGTAAGGATGTGTTTTGGGCGTTCATGGATTTGGAGAAACCGTATGATAGAACTGATAGGGAGGCTTTGTGGACTGTTTTAAGATTGTATGGACGTGATGGTAGGTTACTAAAGGAAGAGATTTTTTTTTTTTTTTGTAAATAGCAGAGCATGTGAAAGAGTGAGAAATACTGTGAGTGATTGGTTTCCCGTGAGAGTGGGGTTGCGGCAGCAATGTGTTATGTCGCCTTGGTTGTTTAATATTTATATGGATGGTGTTGTAAGGGAGGTGAATGCAGGAGTGCTAGGTGGAGGTCTGAGTCTGGTGAATTTTGATGGTAGAAAGTGGAATCTGAAGCAGCTGCTGTTTGCAGATGATCCTGCACTGGTGGCTGATTCAGAGGAGAGTTTGAGACAGTAGAGGAGTTTGGAAGGGTGTGTGAAAGGAGAAAATTGAAAGTAAATGAGAATAAAAGTAAAGTGATGAAGTGTACGAGGTTGAAAGATGGTAGGAGGATGAATATAGTTTTGAATGGCGAGTTGCTTGAGGAGGTAGGGTGTTTTAAGTATTTAAGGTCACGTGTTGCTGTGGCTGGAAGAATAGATGCAGAAGTGAAGTTTAGAATGAATGAAGTAGGTAAGGTGCTGGGAGGAATGAAAAAAGTGTTTAGATGTCGTTCACTTAGAATGGATGTAAAGAGAAGGCTGTATGAGGGTGTTGTGGTACCGACTGCATTATATGAGGCTGAAATATGGAATATGGATGTAGAAGAGAGGAAAAGTTTGAATGTAATGGAGATGAGGTTTCTGAGGAGTATGTGTGGAGTGATGCGTACGGACTGAGTGAGAAATGATGAAGGGCGAAGGAGAACTGGAGTTGTGTGGGAGATAGGTGATCGAGTTGAGCAGAGGGTGTTGCGATGGGTTGGGCATATGGAGAGAATGGATAATGAGCGATTGGTGAAAAAGATAACTAGATCTGATGTGAGAGGTGTAAGGCTAAGAGGAAGACTACGAATAGGATGGATTGACAATGTAAAGAGAGCGTTGGATGCAAGAGGAATGTCTGTTGAGCAAGGAAGAGTGGCTGTGTGTGATATAAATGAATGGAGAGAAATTGTGAATAAATAAATGATGACACAGCCCTGAGGGGATACTCTCCCGCATATGTCTGATCAGCTGATCAGGTCAGGTGTGGGTAAGGGGATGGGTCTATTATGAAGTGGCAGGGGTAAACCAGCTCTGCTGTCCGGCCCTGCTGCAGATGTCATTGAGTGCCTGCGCAGTTGACTCTCGTTTGGTGTGGTGCGGTGAAGATCTGTCCCTTCTCCCTTTTGGGGATAAGATATGAATGACTATGTCTGAGTGGATGAGTAAATTGGGAGTGTGTTGTCCTGTCTCGGCTACCTCCCTTTCCTTGGGGGAAGCAGCCTAGGTATATAGATAGATAGATAGATAGATAGATAGATTATTATTATTATTATTATTATTATTATTATTATTATTATCATTATCATTATTATTATAATAATAATAATACTAATACTAATACTAATAATAATAATAATAATAATTATTATTATTATTAATATTATTATTATTGTGCTAGGTGAGGTATATGGCAAGGTGGTAGGCGAGGGCCAGGGCAGTGGCGGCCACAGGAAGCCAGCAATAAGGGCGGCCAAGGAGTGTGGTGGTGTGGCAACTGTGGGTGAAGGAGGGCCAGCTAGAGTGGTGGTAGGTTGTGACAGAGCAGCTTGGACGAGGATAATACCCAGTGCACTGGCCATGATACCTGGCATGAGGTGTCTGCCATGTAATACCTGCCTTAGGTGAGTACAGTGTATGACACGTGTCATGGCAAGGCAGCCACGTGTCATGCCAATGTAGGCAGACAGGTGTGATGGTGAGGCAGACAGGTGTGATGGTAAGGCAGACAGGTGTGATGGTAAGGCAGGCACGTGTGATGGTGAGGCAGACAGTGTGATGGTAAGACAGACAGGTGTGATGGTGAGGCAGACAGGTGTGATGGTGAGGCAGACAGGTGTGATGGTGAGGCAGACAGGTGTGATGGCGAGGCAGACAGGTGTGATGGTAAGGCAGACAGGTGTGATGATGAGCAGACAGGTGTGATGGTGAACAGACAGGTGTGATGGTGAACAGACAGGTGTGATGGTGAGCAGACAGGTGTGATGGTAAGGCAGACAGATGTGATGGTAAGGCAGACAGGTGTGATGGTAAGGCAGACAGGTGTGATGGTAAGGCAGGCAGGTGCGATGGTGAGGCAGATAGATGTGATGGTAAGGCAGACAGGTGTGATGGTAAGGGAGACAAGTGTGGTGGTAAGGCAGACAGGTGTGATGGTAAGGCAGACAGGTATGATGGTAAGGCAGACAGGTGTAGTGTAGTAATAATACAGTAACTTACGTATTGCTGCGATGCAGTGTATCTGCGTGGTGTGGTACAGGAACATGAGGCACCACCACACCGGCTCCACACCACCACTACCACCAGACACCATCACTGCAACATTAGGATCCACCTCAGCAACAATGGCTCACTCACTCACTCATTCAACACTTTCACTCAGTAAGTCATCACTCATTTACCGACTCACCACACTGTCTGACTCACTCACAACTCATTTACCAACTTACCACACGGGCCCACTGACTCAGCACCCTTGCACTGCCCCGTGATATACTCTAACTCATCACTCATTTACCGACTCACCACATTGACCCACTGACTCAGCACTCATTCACTGCCTCGTGACATGCATTTACTAACTTACCAAACTGACTGGCTGACTGACCACACTCACTGACAGACCCACCACATTCACACACTGACTCACCCATCATTCACCACACTGATGTACCACACTGACTGACTGACCCACCACACTCACACACTGACTCACCCATCATTCACCACACTGATGTACAGTATCACACTTACTGACTGACCCACCACACTGACTCACCCATCATTCACCACACTGATGTTCCACACTCACTGACTGACCCAAAACATCCTTTGTGTCACAACATTCAAAAACTCACCACACTGAGTCACCCTGTCCATTCATTGACTCACCATACTTACTGACTCACCACTAATTCACTGACTCAACACGCTATTTTACTGAGGCCCCCCACCCATTCATTGGAGGCGTTGGGTTTTATCGCTTCAGATCACAGGCGCAAAATAGACGGACATCCTGCCTACCCAGATATCTGACTTGGTGGCAGCTGGCTTGTGCTGTGGCCTGGTTAATGCACTGGCAGTACACTGAACTGGTAAACTAAACAACTGGTTAACTAACGTAGTGGTAAACTAAACAACTGGTTAACTAATGTACTGGTAAAGTAAACAACTGGTTAACTAATGTACTGGTAAAGTAAACAACTGGTTAACTAATGTACTGGTAAACTAAACAACTGGTTAACTAATGTACTGGTAAACTAAACAACTGGTTAACTAATGTACTGGTAAACTAAAAAACTGGTTAACTAATGTACTGGTAAACTAAACAACTGGTAAACTAAACAACTGGTTAACTAACATACTGGTAAACTAAACAACTAATGTACTGGTAAACTAAACAACTGGTTAACTAATGTACTGGTAAACTAAACAACTGGTTAACTAATGTACTGGTAAACTAAACAACTGGTTAACTAACGTACTTGTAAACTAAACAACTGGTTAACTAATGTACTGGTAAACTAAACAACTGGTTAACTAACGTACTTGTAAACTAAACAGCTGGTTAACTAATGTACTGGTAAACTCATGTACTAGTAAATTAATACTCTGATGAACCACAACACCAGTGAAATGGTCATCTAGTGAACTGGATAACTACTGAATGGTTTAACTTGGAACCTGAACAACGGGTAAACTAATGACCTGAACAACTAATGAAGTAGTAAAGAGGCAGACTGGTAAAAGTAAAAACGAAGGAACTAGTGAAACAGTGCACTAATGAACTGGCCTGTATATCTATCTATTGCCAGACTCTTGAATCCCATAAGGGGTGGCCACAAACAAATCGCCTCCATGTCGCCCTGTCCCCAGCTATTTCACTGCCCTGCTCCCAGCTCACACTCCCCTCTTTCGTATACCTCTCCACTCCATCCCTCCACCTCCTCCTTGGCCTCCCCCTCCCTCTCCCCCCCTCCACCTCACTCACCTACACTCTTCTTGTCAGTCTCTCGTTCTCCATCCTCTCCACATGGCCAAACCACCCCAATGTGTTTCTCCTAACGCTTCCTATCACATCCACATCCACACCACAATGCTCCTTTACTTCGTCATTTGTCAGTCTATCTCTACATGTGACTCCACAGGCTCCTTTCAAAGAACTCAAGAACAAAAATGAACTTGAACATTAGTGAAATAGTACACTAGTAAACTAGATAATTAATAAACTTGTAAACTACATAACTGATGAACTGGAGCAGAAGAAAAAGTGTAACTGATTAACGGTTTTATTAGTTATTAAGGACCACAGAAAATAATGAACTGGTACACTAATGAAATGGTAAAGTAGGCAACGGAAATACCATACCCTTTTTACTCTAAACTGCCATCTATCCGTCTTCATTGCTGGTTGTAGCAAGAAGTTAACACTACAGTATGATACTAGTCGTGTAGCGCTACGGAAAGGATGTGGAGCCATAGTATTGTCTCGTGGAATAAGCCGCAAAAGGATGAAAATCTGTGCCAAGTTAAGGTAAAGGGAGTATAGTGAAGTAGGAAAATAATGAAGTGTTAAATAAATGGCAGGACAAGTTGTGGTAGGGTGTTAGGCAGGAGAGACTTTACTGGGTCAAGATACAGTGTGAAAACACAGGCTCATAAACTGGTATGTAGGAGGATACCCAAACAGGTTCACATACTGTACTCTGGGTAAGGCATACTCTTTGTTGTGTGTCAACACAGGTATCAAAGTCAAGGGAAAAACACATTTTACAATATCCCAATGATTATTTTTTGTTAATTTTTTTTTTTTTTTATACCAAACATTGATTGCTGTTGGTCTGGTGGGAGGTACTGAAGAGGTATATGGGAGATGTTATGACAAAAGTGCTGTAAAGTTGTTGCAGTTGTTGATCCTGTCTGTTGGTCTGTGTGGCCGGGCAGAACCATCGACCGCAAGCAAGTGGCTGCCGTCCTGTGGCAGACAGCACCTCGCCAGGAGAGAAACAGGAATCTTAAGGCCAATGCTGATGCACTGGTCCACTCTTGCTGTCTTTTCTTAATCAACTTTTTTAACACCACATTAAGGACTCATTATTCCCACACATTTTATGGTGTTGGCAACAGCACTAACCTAAGGCGCGAAATGTCCTGCTCTACCAAAACGTGTTGTCCAGAAGACTGTATCACTGCGGTGTTGGATGTCACACTTTGGTGTCTCTTCCTGTCTCTCGCTTCCCCCTCATGTTTTAACCCCCCACTCCCTGTCCCCTAACCCTGCCCCAGCCCTTCCCCCTTCACTCAGCCTCCTCATTCTCTCCCAGACCCTACGGTATATCCTCCCTTCTTCCTGACCTGATCCTATCCCTTCACAGTGTTGTCTGTCATCCACCCTCTTTCCCATCATCCGTTTCCCTTTGTCGACTGACTCAGTTCCTTTTCAGTCTGTTCTCTCCCTTCCACCTACACCCTCACTCTGCATTCTCCAACCTTCCTCCCTCCCATTGCTGCTCTCCTTCTCCCTTCTTCCACTCAATTTTTCCTTCCCCTACATTCCTCAGTCACTCACTGTTTCTCCCTCCTTTCTTCCTGCCTAACCTATCGTTTTCCTTCATTCCTCACTCCTTCCTTCTTCCCAGTCCCCTCCTCTCTCTCTCTCACTCTCTCTCTCTCTCTCTCTTTTCCCCCCACTGCTGCTGCCCCTCCTCTCATCCCCCTCTCCCTTACCCACCGTACACTGTCGCTCTTCTGCTTCCTGTGTTTCCCCACACAGATCTTGATAATTTCATTTTATATTTTTACTCCACCCTCACTTACGATAGCAAGAGAGAGAGGGTTGCCTTCTCGACGTGTGTGTGTTTGTTTGTTTGTGTATATGCGTGTGCGCGTGTGTGTGCGTGTGTGTGTATGTGTGTGTGTGTGAGTGTGTGTGTGTGTGTGTGTGTGTGTGTGTGTGTGTGTGTGTGTGTGTGTGTGTGTGTGTGTGTAAGAGAGACAGACAGACAGACAGAGATTGACTCAGTGAGAAAAGCATCTCGTGAATAAATAATCAAAATATAAAATGTGAGCATTTAATATATATATATATATATATATATATATATATATATATATATATATATATATATATATATATATATATATATATGTTTATTTATATTAGTGATGCAGAGAAGGTGGACAAGAGGGAAGAAATGAAGTACTGTGTGATGATGGTTGGGAAGCTGAGAGAGAAGAGTGAATGGAGAAGGAGAAGAGAGGCAGGAAGTGAGAGGAAATGCGAGGGTGGAGAATGAGGAAGGAGAAGAGGAGGAAGTAAGAGGAAACGAGAGAGTAGAGAGTGAGGAACGAGACGTGAGGGGGAAGGGAGAGAAGACAGAATAGGAGACGGAGAAAGAGAAGAGAGGGAGAAAGAGAGAGGAGACAAGAGTGTAGAGAGTGGAGAAGTGGAAGAGAGGGAGGAGGATGCAAATAATATATATAGACACACACACACACACACACACACACACACACACACACACACACACACACACACACACACACACACACACACACACACACACACACACACACACGCTCGCTGGTGCAGTGGTAACTTTCTCGCTTGCCAACTGGTGGACGGGAGTTCGCGCCTCGCTCAGGTTGCGAAAAGTTTCACTGACGAAGTGGGTGGTTACTGTCCCCCTTGAGCAAGGGGACGGGTGTGTGCGTGTGTGAAGGTCACAGCCTTGCCTTTAGATCGGACTATATGAGCTCTCAGCTCCCTTCCGGGAGGGTAAAAGCTGACGATCACAACCATCAAGTGATCCTGACCGACCCGGTGAATTACACACACACACACACACACACACACACACACACACACACACACACACACACACACACACACGCACGCACACGAGCAGGATCCGGAGTGAATATATTCACAGAAAAAAAAAAAAAAGTTTATCTTATTTCCTCTTTCCCTGCCTATCAGCCGTGCTTGTCATCATCCCTCCTATTTCTTTTTTCTTGTTACCTCCCCCAACGAAGTTGCAGGAGGTTATGTATTCATCTATGTTTGTTTGTCCACAGGATATCTCCAAAAGTTCTCAATGAAATTCAATAAAGTTTTGTGGAAGGGTGGGCCATGGGCCAAGAAAGTATCGCATAAATTTGGGGGCGGATCAGGATCCGGATTCTATGTATCCTGGATAATATAAGTTCTCAATGAATTTCACTGAAATTTTGTGGAAGGATGGGTCACGGGCCAAGAAGAATTTATTAAATTTTGCGGCAGATCCGGATCCGGCATTCGCGGAGGTATGCGCTCACTGAGTGCTTTCTAACTACACTTTTCCCACTTGTCAAATGCTGTCTCGTATTTTGTCAGTTTCCTGTCTCTATATATCTTTGTGCATTTTCCGCTTTGCACTTGCTTTAGTCGTCTGCTTCTGGTCGTTTATTTTTCCTTTGCCAGTCGTGGCCCACGGCTGCCTCCTGCCTTACACTGACACCCAAGAGCCTGTTCAGTGAAAGCAATGACACTCACTGAACCAGGAAGACACACATAGTAATCAACAAAACTACGTGTGTTACCTGTTGATGGATTTGCCAGCATGATACAGGTGCGGTCGACGAACATAAATATTATAAACCTGGGTTGGGATGACTGGAAGGGGGCAGGAAGGTAGGAAGAGAGGGGTAGGAGGTAGAAAAGAAAGGAGTAAGTAGGATGAGGGATGGAGGGAAGGAGGGGTTGGCGGTAGAAAATAAAGAAGTGAGTAGGGAGGGAGGGAGGAGTAGGAGGAAAAAAAATAAAGGAGTAGGATGGGATGGGATGGTAATGGCTGGTGATGAACAAATAGATATAAATATCCTGTGAGGATAAACACTGATGTTGTACAAAATGGTTCAGCGTTTAATTGAGTATCCTGTAATCTCGGTGCCTCACAACACCACAGCTGCAGCACACTGGATGAATTGTTAATATAATGTTCTAGTCTCGCTGTATATACTACCTTTTCCATATTAACTTCTCCCTCTTATATATCATATTGGCCTTTTTATACGGCTTTACTTACCCATTGTTTAGAAATATTATCTCCCCCTTCCTTACTTTGTTATTATATTGTTTCCCTCTCTGTCTCTGTCCCTGTCTCTGTCTCTTACTTCCTTCAGTAAACTCTGCCTATATATGTCTGATATTTGGAGTATTTAATATGCTTCCTGTGTTATTTTTCTCTCATCCTGTGCTGCGTCTCTCCATCCACTGTTCAACCCCAGTACATTACCTTGCGGCAGATTCACCTTTTCCTGTACCACAATAACACTTGAGCATTGATAAGCTGGCCCTTTACCACCGACGTACAGTATTGTGTGTAGAAAGTGACCCAGTTACCGGCACACAGTCCACCAGTTACCAGCACAGTCAACCAGTTACCGGCACACAGTCAGCCAGTTACCGGCATACAGTCAACCAGATACAGGCACAGTCAACCAGTTACCAGCATACAGTCAACCAGTTACCGGCACACAGTCAACCAGTTACTATCATACAGTCAGCCAGTTACCAGCACACAGTCAACCAGTTACTATCATACAGTCAGCCAGTTACCAGCAAGCAGTCAACCAGTTACTAGCATATAGTCAACCAGTTACCGGCACAGTCAACCAGTTACCGGCATACAGTCAACCAGTTACCGGCACAGTCAACTAGTTACCGGCATACAGTCAACCAGTTACCAACACACAATCAACCAGTCACCTGCACACAGTCAACCAGTTACCAGCATACAGTCAACCAGTTACCAACACACAATCAACCAGTTACCAACACACAGTCAACCAGTTACCAACACACAGTCAACCAGTTACCAACACACAGTCCACCAGTTACCAACACACAATCAACCAGTTACCAACACACAGTCCACCAGTTACCAACACACAGTCAACCAGTTACCAACACACAGTCAACCAGTTACCAACACACAGTCCACCAGTTACCAACACACAGTCAACCAGTTACCAACACACAGTCAGCCAGTTACCAACACACAGTCCACCAGTTACCAACACACAGTCAACCAGTTACCAACACACAGTCAACCAGTTACCAACACACAGTTACCAACACACAGTCAACCAGTTACCAACACACAGTCAACCAGTTACCAACACACAGTCCACCAGTTACTGGCAGACGGTGGCTGAATGGCGGCAGGAAGTACAGGCCATAAAAACATTGTGTGGTGCCACTGATAACACAAAAGTGGCTGGTAACTCAGCCAGTCCCTACGCCACTTCTACACTGGGGTCTTGTATGCCACCAACACCAAGGTTCTGATGCTGCCGCCACATCACTCACACTCTCAAGGAAGCACACTAGTCCTGTTTTTTTTTTTTTAATGAAAGAAAGAAGAAACCAAAGGCCAGGAGTTCGCAAGATTGTTCCCTCCAAGAAAAAACATAAACAAGACAACAGAGCCAAATTCAAGATCCGTTCATATCGAGATGCCTGGACACACTGCATTTGAAAGACTGGAGATCACGGGCAGTAGGAAATACAGACAGAGGCAGACAGTTCCAGAGTTGACCTGTACAACGCTACCCAGCATTCTTCCCTTTCCTCTCTCCTAATGTCACTTAGGCCACTCATTCCTCATCTCACTGCTCTCTCTCAAGCTGCCCTCTTTTCCCGTCCTCTTTTTTTCCCCTCCTCATATCCTCTTCCACTCGCTGTCCTGCTGCGTCTAATGTTTTCAGGCTTGATATCTCTTTCATTTATTTCCTTTAAGCGCGCGTACACACACACACACACACACACACACACACACACACACACACACACACACACACACAAGGATATAGTCATAAACAAACACACTAACAGGGAATTACACAGGGAATTACATATGCACAGAAAATGAGAGAGAGAGAGAGAGAGAGAGAGAGAGAGAGAGAGAGAGAGAGAGAGAGAGAGGCACATTGATTAGAAACATCCGGACGCTCACCAAGAGATGCACACACACACACACACACACACACACAAAGAGAGAGAGAGAGAGAGAGAGAGAGAGAGAGATACATGCACAATGACAAGCTCAAACAGCCGGACGCTCAGAGAGAGAGAGAGAGAGAGAGAGAGAGAGAGATGCACATTGATAAGAGACATCCGGACGCTCACAAAAAGAAACACACACACACACACACACACACACACACACACACACACACCCACCCACCCACCCACACACACACACACACACACACACACACACACACACACACACAAACACTTGCCTCTGTTGCCTGCCACACTTCGTCATCTCTCTTGTTCATTCACCTTACTCACTCATGCCCCTTTTCTCACCTCAGTAAATTACTTCCTCATTTTACTCGTTGGCTTCTCTTACTCAGTTGGCACGCCTCATTCACCTCACTGACTGACGTTACTACCTGAGTCACCTCACTCACCTCCTCTTCCTTCACTCACTGTCCTTCACCCAAATTCTTCTCTCATTTCCTTCACTCACCTTACTCCCTTATTCTTTCACTGGCCTACCTCACCTCCCTCACCGCCTCTCTGCTTCGTTCTCCCATCATCTGTCTATCGATGTATGTCTGTCTATCTATATGTAACTCTATACATCTTTCTGTCTGGAGAACTGCATGTCTATCTGTCGTTCTGGTTTTGTCTATCAGTTTCCAAGTCTATCTTTTTTGTCTCATATCATTGTCTGTCCAAGAGTAAGTCTTTCTTTCTGTCTGTCCATTATAAGAGTACTGTGTTTATCCCTATATTTTTTTCTGTCTATAAGTCTACTGTCTTTTCATAGGTTTTTCTGTCTTTTTATCTGTCTTCAGACTCTGTAAATCAATCTGTCTGTCTAGTGACCTATCTATCTTTTTTTTTTTTATGCGAGGAAGAAGGAGCCAAAGGCCATGAGCCTGCAGTAATAGTTCCCTCCAAGAGAAATACAAAATACAATAGACAGCCAAATTCAAGATCCGATCATTTTGAGATGCCTGGACACACTGCGTTTGAAAGACTGGAGATCATAGGCAGCAGGAAATACAGACAGAGGAAGACAGTTCCAGAGCTGACCTGTTGCGTAAATGAAAGACTGGGAGTAACGGTTAACCCTTGCATTAGAGAGTTGGACAGAAAAGGGATGAGAGTTTGCTGCCAGACGGGTGCTACGCGCCCGTCGTAGAGGTGGAGGAATGCAAGCAAACAGTTCAGAGGAGCAGTGACCATTGAAGTAGCGATAAAAAAGAGATAAAGATGCAACAGTGCGGCGAAGAGACAATGGTTGAAGGGAGTCAGTAAGAGGAGGAGAGTTAATGAGACGAAAAGCCTTGACTCCACCCTATTGAGAAGAGCTGTATGTGGGGAGCCTCCCCACACATGAGAGTTGTACTCCACACCGGGGCGGATAAAACCCCCGTATAGAGTCAACAATTGTGCAGGGGTAAAGAAAGAGCGGAGTCGGCTTAGCACACCCAATCTCTTGGAAGCAGATTTTACAAGAGATGTATTATGATCTTTCCAAGATAAGTCCCGAGTAAATGAAACCCCAAGCATGTTCAAGGATGATGCAGGATTAAGGTGAATATTATTAAACATTAGTGGGTATACCTGTGGAAGATTTTGTTGGGTTGATAGGTGTAAGAACTGAGTCTTAGATGCATTAAAAACAACCATATTTTTACCCCAGTCAGAGATACGAGCCAAGTCAGACATTAGGTGTGCCATAGCTTCATCCCTTGTTTGTTGAAGTAACTGTTGAGATGGGCGTTGCGGGAACCGAATGGAGTGGTGAAGGGTGGAGTCATCAGCGTGTGAGTGGATAGGATTAGATGTACAGCTTAGAAGATCATTGATGAATAAAAGGAAGAGAGTTGGTGATAGGACAGAGCCCTGAGGAACACCACTGTTGATAGATCTAGGAGAAGAATGATGGCCGGCTACAACAGCGGCTATAGAACGATCAGAAAGGAAGCTAGCGATGAAGGCACAGATAGAAGGATAGAAACCGTAGGAGGGTAGTTTGGAAATTAAAGATTTATGCCAGACTCGATCGAAAGCCTTTGAGATGTCAAGTGCAATGGCAAGGCTTTCGCCAAAGTCCCGAAAGGAGGATGACCAGGTGTCTGAAAGGTAGGTGACAAGATCGCCAGTGGAGCGTCCCTGACGGAACCCGTACTGACGATCGGAAAGAAGGTTGTGATAGGAAAGATGCCTTAAAATTTTTCTATTGAGAATTGACTCGAAAACTTTTGAAATACAGGACGTTAAAGCAATTGAACGATAGTTGGAGGGTTGGGAGTGGTCACCCTTCTTTGGGACTGGCTGAATGAGAGCAAACTTCCAGCAAGAAGGAAAGGTACAAGTTGACAGACAAAGGCGAAAGGGTTTGCCTAGGCAGGGTGTAAGCACAGAAGCACAGTTCTTGAGAACAACAGGAGGGACCCCATCAGGCCCATATGCCTTGTTAGTACTGAGGCCAGTGATGGCAGAAAATACATCAACTGAAGAAATTTTAATGTCAGCCATAAGGAAGACAGAGGGGGGAAGTGATGGAGGAACAGCACCGGAATCATCTAAGGTGGAATTGGAGGAGATAGTCTGTGTGAAGAGATCTGCTTTATCAGTAGAAGAAATAGCTACAGAACCATCAGAGTAGAAAGGAGGAGGGAAGGATGATGAGGTAAAGTTGTTAGAAAGATTTTTGGCAAGGTGCCAGAAGGAGCGGGAAGAATTCGAGTTGGAGAGTTGAGAGCATTTAGTATGGATGAAATTATTTTTAGTAGAGCGAAGAACAGACTTAGCACAATTCCGGGCAGAAACGTAAAGATGATGTGATTCAGGGATGGGTTGGCTCCGGTACCTTTTGTAGGCCCTCTCCTTGTTGCGGACAGCATTAGAACAAGTGTGATTAAACCAAGGCTTTCTTGCGTTAGTCAAAGGATATGAGAAAGGAATGTATGCTTCCATGTCTGAGAGAATAACCTTTGTAATGCGCAAGGCCCACTCAGATGGCTCACGACCATGGAAGCAATAATCATTCCACGGAAAATCAAAGAAGTACTGCCTGAGGGCCTACTAGTCCGCGGCTACAAAATGCCACAGACGACGTTTCCCTGGAGGGTCCACAGGCCCTACCGGAGTGATAGGACAGGTTAAGGTAATAAGGTTGTTATCGGAGGAGCCCAACAGAGAGAAAAGATTAACCGAGTAAGCAGAAGGATTAGTTGTGAGGAAGAGGTCAAGTATGTTGGAGCTCTCTCCAAGCGGTCAGGGATATGGGTAGGGTGCTGTACAAGCTGCTCTAGGTCATTAAGGATAGAAAAGATGTAGGCTTGTTCACCAGGTGGATCCGTGAAAGGAGAGGAGAGCCAAAGGTGGTGGTGAACATTGAAATCTCCAAGAATGGAGATTTCAGAGAAAGGAGAAATGGATAGAATGAGTTCCATCGTAGAAGTAAGATAGTCGAAGAATTTTTGATAGTCAGTAGAATTAGGGGATAAGTAAACAGCACAGATATATTTAGTCAGAGAATGACAGGAAAGCCGAAGCCAGAGTGTAGAGAATTCAGAAGAATCGAGTTCAGGAACACGAGAGCAAGATAAGTCGTTGCGTATATATACACAACAGCCACCTTTGGCTGTGAAATGAGTATAGAGAAAGTATGAGGATACAGAAAAGGGTTTGCTGTCAGTTGCCTCAGACAGCTGAGTCTCCGTTAGAAAAAGAAGGTGAGGTTTAGAGGAGGAGAGGTGGTGCTCACCAGAGCGAAAGTTAGAGGAAAGGCCGTGAATGTTGCAGAAATGAAGAAGAAGAGAGTCAGACAGTGGTTCCAGGCACCTCGAGTCGTCACCGGGAGAGGGGCGGATGGTGGGGGCATTTATGGTCCCCCCCCCCGGGGACTCCGAGGCTTGGTGAAGAGACACCATTTTTGTTGAATTTTGAATAGGAAGTGTAGTGTGTACTGTGCATGTAGTTTGGTGTAGATAGTTAGAGAAATTTGTACTGGAGAGCATGCTGGCCTACTCTCTGTGTAACTGAGACACCGAAAAAGTTCAGCAAAGGGGGATGGTCAGGAACTAGTCCTGAGGGCTGATGAAACGGGAGCTCCAGCACACCCTGTCATCAGCTTACCATAATATGTATCGTTTCATACATATTATTGATCTACAGTTACATCCAGTTGTCTACCTATGTACCTGTATATCCTTCTGTGTTAGTCTGGGATCTGTACGTCCGTCTACACATTCTCTTAACCCCTTAAGACCGCAATTGTTTCAGGAAGGGTACCTCCCACAACCGTAATTCGGGGGTGTTTTGGCGACTTTCACCAAGGGCAAATTGACTGTGTTCTGGCTAAAGAGGAAGAATTTACACACCTGACAACACAATCCGTACCCCCATAAGCCTAATGGTTACCGCACAATCGCACGTCAAAGTTCAAAAAAAGTTTATGATAGTTACCCCTCGAAAACAAAATGAAAACATGAAAATTTTGATAACTACCTATTTTTCTTATTGATCAGGTAATTTCAAAGTGTTTTGTCACATCAACCATGAAAACAGGTGTATGTAGGTGTGGGGAGATTACTAGACTGTGGGGAGATAAAGTAGGCTGTGGAGAATAGGCCTATAGGTACGGGGTTTGGAAATAACCAGCTTTTCGCATGAAAAGAATGCACTTCAATGTGTTCTGTAGCATCTACCATGAAAACAGGTGTGTATGTAGGTGTGGGGAGATAACTAGCGTGGGGAGTAGGCCTACATGGCTTTGGTGGTACTTTGGGAGAAAAATTTTGGCAACAATCAAATTCTCTTGTGGAAACCCTCCATTTCAATGCGATTTGTCATACCAGCCATAAAAACAGGTGTTTATGTAGGTGTGGGGAGATAAAACAGGTGTGGGGAGTAGCCCTACAAGGCCTCGGAGTCATTCCAAAACTAACACAGACGCATATAAATGTTTATAACCATCAAGGACATCAGAATAAAGTTGAATAATGCTATAAATGCATGCATAAGAAAGGAAAAAAAATAATTTGTTTCCGATTTCTCTTTTTGGTGCCCCAATTTCTCGTTACACATTCATCACACCATTACAATTATCACATTATCATTACACTTCATCACACTTATCAATAAAGTTTCGGCAACAACCAAATTCTCTTGTGGAAACTCTCCATTTCATTGGAATATATCACACCAGCCATGAAAACAGGTGTGTTTGTATGTGCGGGGAGATAAAACAGGTGCGGGGAGTAGCCCTACAAGGCCTCATAGTCTTTCGGAAACTAACACAGACGGACACTACTCAGAGATGCTAATCTGGGCAGGAAGGGAAATGAAAAAAAAAAAAAAGATGTGTCGTATGTAGCACAACATACAGCATTCTCCAACTACGTACGTACAGAAACTGGTAGGTACGAAGTGAGAAATGAACAGAGTGAGGTGTAAAAATTTGGGAAGAAGTAGAAATAAAATGAAGCAAGTACGTACATCAGGCCTGACACTCGGGAGCCTGTTTAGAATTTAGAATTTAGACAGTTTATTGAGACAAACAGTTATACATACATATACGTATACAGGTATTTCTATTTATTACATTATCACCTTAAAAGGATGAGGAGGCTGAGCTACTCTTCACCCTACTCCGAGATATTACATACTAACATAAGAACATAATGTACTTTTCAACCTGCTCTGAGATATTACATAAGAGCATAATGTACTCTTCACCCTACTCAGATATTTTGTTCAGTTACTCTTACATCACAATATAGCAATGTCTACTTAAGTATGTGCTTGATGTTTTTACAATTCAGTATACTTCCTATTTTATCGTTATTAAACATCCAAACGACTTGTTCGGTCACTGAGTCTACAGCAGGATTTCTAAACGGCGCTAATTTTGAGCAGTGAAGTACATAGTGTTGCAGGGTGTGGGCTCTGGGTTCATTACACAGTCTGCAGCACGTTTTATGATCTGGCGTATCCACTCCAAGCTGCCACAGATATTTAAAGCCTAACCTCAGTCTAGTGCATACAGAATCTTTCCACCAGTTTCTATATTTTCCGTATGTGAAGTGGGTTCTCAGAGCAACATTAGTATAGTGATACATAGTTTCACTACTAGAATGTTGCTGCTCCATTCTCTGATTTTCCTCTTGACCTTGTTGTGTTCTTATTATAGTTTTAATCTGTTTCAAGGTTAGTTGGCATACTACATCTATGTCTTCTTTTTCTGCTGCACTCTTGGCTAGTTCATCAGCTCTTTCGTTACTTGGTATTCCAACATGGGATGTTATCCATGTGAATGATATGTTTCTACCCGATTACTTGAGCTGATGCAGGACAGCTCTACACTGGAAGACTACGTCTGCCAGTGCAGGTGCTGTGCACTTAAGGGACTCCAGTGCTCCTCGGCTGTCTACGAAGAAGCACACGTCTCCTTCACCTCCTGTGATCTCCCTGAGGCCGCATAATACTGCATATAGCTCTGCCTGAGTGGAAGACACGTTGTTGCTTATTCTAAAATTAATTTCGCTCTGTACACATGTACTGTCTGCTTTATCTAATATTACGATCCCACATCCTGCTCTGCCATCCTTTCTGACCGAACCATCGCAGTAGACGTGAGCAGTGTTTTCACTGTAGAGTTTATTTATTTGGTTTTGTGCATATGTCCTTAACACAATTACAGCATAACATTCTTTCTTTTTCTGTAGTGGAGATATGCTCACCTTTACCTCTTCCTCTTCCCAGGGTGGAGGCCTAGGTGCCTGCGGTATCTCCTCACGGAAGTTTTGTACCTCGTATTTGAGTACGTTCCTCGCAAGCTTTTTCACATAGCCATTCTTGCCTTGCCTCCAGAAGGTTCTGGTTCCGTTAACAACATCTTTGATGTTGTTACGGAGTCCCAGTCCGCTTTCTGACCACATGTGTCTTATTGCAGCCGCCACATTGTCTTCCTGAATTCTATTTTTTACACTCTGCAAATTTAGCTCAAGTCTCATGACATCTATCATGGTTCCTTGGGCAGCTAAATATGATTCTCATTGCGGCATTCTGGATTTTTTCAAGTTTTTCCAGCCTTCCTTCACCAAGGCAAGAGGGGACTGGGCTTGCGTACTCTAATACCGATCTGACAGTAGTGAGGTATATCATTTTTAGTACTGGTACACCCACCCCTGCACCATTATAGGCCATTGATCTCAAGGGCTGCAATCGTGTCTTGCATTGCGTTATTATGTGGGTCATCTCGGCATCTTTACAGTCTGCTGTGTAGCCGACATACATACCTAGGTACTTGTAAATTCTCACCCTTTCGATGTTTTTGCCATTAATTACTAAATGTTTTTCCCCTAACGCACGGCACTGGAACTTTGTCTTACTCTCGTTAATTACAAGACCCAAACTATGATCAGGTTGCCGAACCTGTTCAATGCAGTTTGCATAACATCAAAAGTTTTGGACTGTATCATGATGTCGTCGGCATAAATTACTGCACTGACCCCGAAACCCAGGTGTTCACGCGCCACTTTGTTCATTAAAAGATTGAAAAGTAATGGGCTTAGGACTCCTCCCTGTGGTGTACCAAGCTCTAGATGCTTTTCCCGGGAGAGTGTCCCTTGGGTCCACACCTGGGCCCGCCGCCCAAAGAGATAATCCCCCACCCAGTGCAGCAATCTTCCCCTTACCCCCAAGGTAGCTAATTCATATAAAATTACTTCTCCATTGGCCTTATCGAATGCACCCTTGAGGTCAATGAATACCCTGCAGTAGTCAGTATCTCTAGAAAAGCACTTAATGATGGCGTCTTTTGTCCCTTTACCTTTCATAAAGCCATACAGATTAACACTAAGCATGTCACCTATGAGGGATATTATTCTCTCTAACATGATTCTTTCCATCATTTTTGAAAAGCATGATGTTAGTGAGACTGGTCTGTTTCCTCCAGTCGCTTTGGGGATAGGGATGATAATTGCTTTTTTCCATGCGCTCGGTATTCTGCCCTCCCTGAGACTCATATTATACAAGTCTAACAGCGGGCCGTCCTCCATGCTGGCCAGGCAGTTAATTATCTCATACGTAATTCCA
Organism: Coenobita brevimanus; assembly: GCF_032717465.1. Lineage (NCBI taxonomy): Eukaryota > Metazoa > Arthropoda > Malacostraca > Decapoda > Coenobitidae > Coenobita > Coenobita brevimanus. The sequence continues at coordinate 11,874,999 of NC_137026.1, read as the reverse complement.
TCCTCACCAGGAGCTGTAGACCTTCCATTTTTAACGGCACGCAGTAGCTCATCCCTGGTTATGTCTGTGCCTGTCATGTCTTCGGTGTTTAATGCAGTAACAATGAAGCTTCTCCTATTGTTCTGCCATGCCTCTAATGCCTCCTTCACGTCGTGTGGCAGGCATTCATTGCTCGCCGCAGATGCCCACAACTTCATTAATTCTTCAGCTAATTTTTCTGGGTGTGGGTGTGCTACGTTTTTCACCTTTCTCCCTCTTACTTTGTTAACTTATTTCCAAATTTCGGTTATGCCCTTACTGTTGCCTATCCTGTTTGTGAAGCGTTCCCAATACTCCCCCCTTACTTCCCTTTTGGCCTGACTAAAAATCTGGGCCAGTTCCTTCATTGCGGCTTTGCCTGCGTCACCCCTACCCATTTGCACCCATTTTCTGTGAGCCAGTCTCATCATTTGCGACAGTTGTTTTAATTCTTTATTGTTATAGTATTTGTCTGTATGGTATGAGCAGATTTTCTTCACGCGCCTTTTATGATCGAGTGATTCGTTAATAACCTTAACTAGGTCTTCGTAAAACTGGTCCACACTGCTCGGATGATAGCCACTGTACCATTCCCGCACACCATCAATAAAGAAATCAACTTTGTCTTTGGGTAATGTTAATTGTTTTCGGCTATGTGTGATTTTTCGTTTTCCCAGTGGTATAGTGAAAACAAGGGAGAAGTGATCACTTAGCAAGTCTGGTGCAATTTCACATTTTCCCTCTAGACCTTGACCATTTAGAATCACAGCGTAGTCTAATCTCCCTCCCTTGATATGTGTCGCCTCCTGTGTCCCCAGTATTTTGGATTCAGGGTAATCTAATATAAACCGTCTAAATCTCACGCCATTAGTATTGAGTCTGCTCAGACGTGCTAGAGACCTGTGGTAGTGTTGTGCTAGTGTGTTTTAGTGATCTGTGATAGTAGCTGTGTTAGTGTGTTGTAGTGATCAGTGATAGTGCTATGCTAGTGATCCGTGAAAGTGTTGTGCTTGTGTGTTGTAGTGACCCGTGATAGTGCTGTGCTACCTTTGGTGAATCTGTGCGTAATGGCTTCCTCGGCAGAGCACTGTGTCCCCACTGCAGGTATTGAAAAGGACTACCTTGAATTAAAGGAGGAACTTCTCGAACTGAAGCGGGAGGTACAAATTCTCAAGCAGGAGAAGGCACAAATGAGGGAATTGTTGGAGATGTTGGAGGAGCAAGAGAAAAAGGCTGAAGGTTGGACACTAGTTAACAAGGGTGCAACGAAGTTCACTCTTAAGAAGCAAACGGAAGTTAAGACCACTATGGTCCTTTCACCGCAAGAAGTCCATTCAGGGTGGGGCCCACCCGGTGAATCACCTCTAGCGATGCTGCCAAATCAACCGTAGTACATGCCTCTCTCTCTCTCTTATTTCCCATTTATGTGCTATTTGAAATTGTTTTTTATATTCTGTATATAGTAAAGGAAGCTATATAGTACATTGAGTATCACTTTTTAGAATTATAACAACGCTTTGAATGAATTCTATGACACGTGGCAGTGCTTTTTTCCCATGTTGCCACGCCGTAGAGTTGCCAATTTGACCACCAATTATCGGATTATCTCTCTCTCCCTACCTACCCCCATCCCACCTGTTTCTCTCTCTCTCTCTCTCTCTCTCTCTCTCTCTCTTTCTCGTCAATATAACAGAAAGTTCTGATGACGAAGAAGATTATGATTAAAGATCAGAGAGAGGATTAGGCCTACAGGAGAAACCTCTTAAAAATAAAACGCGCCTAGACTTTTACCTCATAAGTGGTGTGGAAAAAAAATTGAAAATAAATAATAAATATATACAATATCTATCTATGTATATATATATATATATATATATATATATATATATATATATATATATATATATAGAGAGAGAGAGAGAGAGAGAGAGAGAGAGAGAGAAACAGGTGTGATGGGAGTAGGTAGGGAGAGTGATAATCCGATAATTGGTGGTCAAATTGGCAACGTCGCACTCGGGGGAATTCCAAATTCTGCCACACCCTGAACGGACTTCTTGCTGCGAAAGGACCATAATGCCTTTGACGCACTACGGGACGAATGTGAAGGGATGGCAGAGAGGGAAGTAGAGGAGAAGGACGGTGAGAGAACTTCCAGTACAGGTAAGTATAATCAGAACAAGAAAGGTAAGAAAAATGTTGCTGTTGTTGGAGACTCCCAGGTGACATATCTGAACAGGGCCATGTATACTCCACTCGCTAAACATGTGAGTCTTCCAGGGGCCAGGGTGGCTAATGTGATAGAAAAAATTTCAAATATCGTAAAGGATAGTGGTGACAAACCCACTGTGTGCCTCAGTGTAGGAGGCAATGATATTAGTAGCCGTAAGAGTGAGGTACTGTGGCAAAGGTACAAGGTGATGTTAGAAAAGGTTAGGGAGAGGGGAGGAACCCCTGTAGTGCTCGGTCTTTTACCCAGATGGCGGGTGGGAAGAGAGTGGTTGAGCAGGGCAACAGGGTTTAATTGCCACCTTGAAAGGTATTGCAAAGATAATGCAATACCTTTCATAGACAGCTGGGACCGGTTTTATGGACGGAGTGCCTTGTATAGTTGGGATGGGACTCATCTTAGCAGGCAGGGAGTTACTGTTTTAGCTGGAATGATAGATAGGGAGTTGGAGGGATTTTTTCGAGGTTGAGAAGTAGGTGTACAGGAAGTTGCAGCAACTACACTCAGAAATAATTATTACCATGTAAGGATAGATGCATCAATACTTGGAAAATTAAGAACAAAAGTTCAACCATTAGTGTAGTGTTACATAGCCTATGATTTCATCATCCTTTGTGTAATTTTAACGCACAGTTGCTGCATGTTTGATCACGAGCGTGTTCTGCCTCAGTCCCCCCCTTCTACCGTTATAGTAGAGTAAGTCGTTCTCTCTGTTATACTTTGCGGGATTTTCAGCTCTCTGTCCCCATGGCTTCATTTGCGCGTCCCTCTTACAAGTTGTATCAAGCTCTGCCAGCCCCTATATAATGAGCTCAGTCTCTGCATCATTGCCACTTAGATCTGCTCCTCATTTTGTTCACATCTCTGTCCTCCCCTGTACAGATATTATTATTGTGAGTGCTCAAGAAATCTCCAAACATCTAGCAGCTGTGTGTAATTTGAGTATAACTGTTGTTGCATTTTTTCTTGTACTGTATAGCATAAGTTTAATTTGTAGGCCTAGTGAAGTTTTTGTAATTCGTGTGGGGTTCTTTATGTCAGTCATTTTTGATAATAGTTTGTATCTGTATTTGTGTCCCCCCCTGTGGCGGGGGGGACACAACCTGGCCGCATTATGGGGTGGTACTACTACTCTGCGGCCAGGTTGTGTTAGGAAGAATACTGCCACCGTATTCCCTGCGTGTCGTAAAAGGCGACTAAAAGGGGCGGGGTGAGGGGACTAGGGACCCCCTCCTCTGTTGTTTAGTTCCTAAAAAGAGACAGGCCAGAGAAAGGGATGGGGGATGGAGTTATCCCCGTACCCTGAAGATTGGGTCTATGAATGTGCGTGGATGTAGTACGATTGAGGCTAAAAGGGAGGAGATTGGGAGAATGTTTGTGAGAAGAAAGTTGGATGTGTTAGCTTTGAGTGAAACGAAGATGAAAGGGAAGGGGGAATCTATGTTTGGAAGTGTGAATGGAAGATTGTCAGGTGTTGATAGAGGAAGGGCAAGAGAAGGTGTGGCCTTGTTAGTGAGTCCGGAAGTACAGCAGTGTGTGATTGAATGGAAGGAGGTGTCATCGAGACTGATGTGGGTGAAAGCGAAATTTGAACGTGAGTTGTGGGTGTTTGTGAGTGCATATGGGCCTGGTAGTGAAAGGGATGAACAAGAGAGGGAGTCTTTCTGGAATGATGTTGATGAGTGTCTGCAGAGTTTTGGAGCGAATGTGAATGTGGTAATGATGGGAGATCTGAATGCTAGAGTGGGAAATGTAGCAGTTGAAGGCGTAGTTGGTATGCATGGTGTGCCTGGAAGAAATGAAAATGGGGAACGAATGATAGCGATGTGTGTTGAGCGAGAGATGGTGATTGGGAATACGCTGTTTGAGAAGAAAGATATTTATAAGTATACATGGGTGAGACAGGAGGGTGGAAGGGTTGTTGATAGAGCTTTGATGGACTATGTGATTGTGTCTAGGAATGTAATAGGAAGATTGTTGGATGTGAGAGTTCTAAGAGGAGGGTGGAGGTATGTCTGACCACTACCTGGTGGAGGGAAAGTTAAGAGTAGGTAAGAGATGGGTGAGAGCTAGGAGGGTTAGGTGTGGCAGGGAGGTTTTGAAAGTGAGTCAGTTGGATAAAAGAGAGAAAAAGATAGAGTATCAGGAGAAATTGAAAGATGAGTGGAGCGCAGTGAAAGATCGGGAAAATGGCAGCGTGGAGGAGGAATGGCAGTTGTTTAAGAGTGCTGTGGTGGGGCATGCAGAAGAGGTGTGTGGTGTGAGACGTGTGGGTGGTGGTGTAAGAAAAGGAAGTGAATGGTGGTGCGAGGAAGTAAGTATGGCTGTGGCTGAGAAGAGACATGCATATGAAGTGTGGCTGCAGAGGAAGGATGAGATGTCATATGAAAGGTATAAGGAAAAGAGGAATAGAGCGAGAAGGGCTGTGCGTGATGCTAAAGTGACAGCAGATGAGAGGTGGGGTAGGCGGCTGACAGAGAATTTTCAACAGAATAAGAAAATGTTTTGGAAGGAGGTGAAAAGGGTGCGAAAGGGAGAGTCTGGGAAGGAAGAACGAGTAAAAGCAGAGGATGGAAGGATGTTAATTGAGATGGATGCAGTAAGGAAGAGATGGGCAGAGTATTTTGAAAGATTATTAAATGTAGAGGAGGAAAGGGTGGCTGAGATTGTGGCGGATGGAAGGGTGCAAGGAATAAATGTGTTGGGAGAGTTGAATGATTCTTTGATCACGAAGGAGGAAGTGGAGAAGGCAGTAAAGGAGATGAAAACAGGGAAAGCTGCAGGTATGGATGGGTGTGCTGTGGAATGCCTGAAGGGTGGTGGAGTGACTATTGTTGACTGGTTAGTAAGATTGTTGAATGTGTGCTTTGAGAAAGGTATGGTGCCAATTGACTGGGCAAGTGCTTGTGTGGTCCCGTTGTATAAAGGCAAGGGTGATAAGTATGAATGTACTAGCTTTAGGGGTATAAGTCTGTTGAGTGTTGTAGGTAAGGTGTATGGTAGAGTGTTAATTATGAGAGTTAGAGAGGGTACAGAGGGAGTGATTAGTGATGAGCAGTGTGGCTTTAGGAGAGGGAGGGGATGCGTTGATCAGGTGTTTGCTGTGAGACAAGTGTGTGAAAAGTATTTAGCGAAAGGTAAGGATGTGTTTTGGGCATTTATGGATTTAGAGAAAGCGTATGATAGAATTGATAGGGAGGCTTTGTGGACTGTTTTAAGATTGTATGGACTTGATGGTAGGTTACTAAAAGGGGTGAAAAGTTTTTATGTAAATAGTAGAGCATGTGTAAGAGTGGGAAATGCTGTGAGTGATTGGTTTCCCGTGAGAGTGGGGCTGCGACAGGGATGTGTGATGTCATCTTGGTTGTTTAATATTTACATGGATGGTGTTGTAAGGGAGGTGAATGCAAGAGTTTTAGGTGGTCTGAGTCTGGTAAATGTTGATGGTGGAGATTGGAATCTGAAGCAGCTGCTGTTTGCAGATGATACTGCACTGGTGACTGATTCAGAGGAGAGATTGAGACAGTTGGTAGAGGAGTTTGGAAGGGTGTGTGAAAGGAGGAATTTGAAAGTAAATGAGAATAAGAGTAAAGTGATGAAGTGTACGAGGTTGATAGATGGTAGGGGGATGAATATAGTTTTGAATGGTGAGTTGCTTGAGGAGGTAGATTGTTTTAAATATCTAGGGTCACATGTTGCTGTGGATGGAAGAATAGATGCAGAAGTGAAGTTTAGAATAAATGAAGTAGGAAAGGTGCTGGGAGGAATGAAAAAAGTGTTTAAATGTCGTTCGCTTAGAATGGATGTAAAGAGAAGGCTGTATGAGGGTGTTGTGGTACCGACTGCATTATATGGGGCTGAAACATGGAATATGGGTGTAGCAGAGAGGAAAAGTTTGAATGTAATGGAGATGAGGTGTCTGAGGAGTATGTGTGGAGTGACGCGTATGGATCGGGTGCGAAATGATGAAGTGCGAAGGAGAACTGGAGTTGTTCAGGAGATGGCTGGTAGAGTTGAGCAGAGGGTGTTGTGATGGTTTGGGCATATGGAGAGAATGGATAATGAGCGATTGGTGAAAAAGATAACTAGATCTGATGTGAGAGGTGTAAGGCTGAGAGGAAGACCACGAATAGGATGGATGGATAGTGTGAAGAGAGCGCTGGATGCGAGAGGGATGTCTGTCGAGCAAGGAAGAGTGGCTGTGCGTGACAGAAATAAATGGAGAGAAATTGTGAATAAATTAGTGATGACGCAGCCCTGAGGGGATATTCTCCCGCATTTGGTCTGATCAGCTAGTCAGGTCAGGTGCGGGTAAGGGGATGGGTATGTTATGATGTGGCAGGGGTAAACCAGCTCTGCTGTCGGGCCCTGCTGCGGATGTCACTGATTGCATTGCGCAGTTGACCCTTGTGCGGTGTGGTGCGGTGAGGATCTGTCCGTTCTCCCCTTTGGGGCTAAGATGTGAATGAATGTGTTTAAATGGATGAGTAAATGGAGAGTGTGTCGTCCTGTCTCGGCTACCTCCCTTTCCTTGGGGGAAGCAGCCTAGGTATATAGATAGATATAGATCTGTAATTATTTATCTGGCATTCACTGAGTATTATCTGGTATCTCATTTTATCAGGGCTGACTTAGATAAATTTATTCTTGCTAATTTCGTGTTAATAGAGGCTATTGCAGTTAACCATATATTTAACCTGTTTTTGCCATTACATTATCCTTATGAGTCCTGAATGTTTTGTTGTTAGTTTGAGCATTAAACTTTAACTTGTAATTTTACCTAACTCTTTTGTTTTGAACCTGGAACTTTACTGGACAGTAGTGATTTTTAGCATTCTCACTTAAAGTGTACGTTATCTTTCTCTGTTCCGTAACATAAATTTGGCGACCTCATATCAGGATATTCAGGATATTATCATAAGGATATTGTTTGATATTTTTTGACTGTGATATATTCATGATGGCTACTATTTCTACACTTGATGAAGCCAAAGATTTTTTGTCAAATGTGCAAACAGTGTGTGATATAGAAAACAGAACAAAGAATGAACTTAAGCTTGTTGCTCAACAATTGGGAATTGCAGTTCACTCTCATCATTCTAAAGATCAAATTGTTGGCATGATTAATAAAAGCTTGTTTAATGTAACTCCTCCAAATGAGCAAACGCAGATTGAATTAGCTAAGTTACAGCTAGCCCTGCAGGTGGCTAAGGCTAAGGAGGCGGAGTCTCGTGTGAAGGAAGCTGAATTTCAAGCACAGGCTAAGGAGGCTGAATTTCAGGCAAAAGCTAAGGAGGCTGAGGCACAAGTTGAAATTGCTAGGATTCAGGCAGACCATGAGTATCGCATGAAACAAGGTGGAACTGGATCATCTAGCTCTGATGGTTTTGATGTGGCTAAAAATGTTAAACTTGTCCCTCCTTTTAATGAATCTGATTTAACAAAGTATTTTCAGTTGTTTGAGAGGGTAGCTACAGGTTTTAATTGGCCTAAGGAGTATTGGCCAGTACTCCTTCAAACTGTTCTCACCGGTAAAGCTCAAGTAACTTATGCATCTTTGCCTCAGGATCAGTCTGATAATTATGATGTAGTTAAGAGCTTGATTCTTAAGGCCTATGAGCTTGTTCCTGAAGCTTATAGAGTAAAATTTAGGACAACTTATAAGCAAGATAAGCAATCCCATGTTGAGTATGCAAAAATCAAAGAAGATCTGTTAGAGCAGTGGTTAAATTCTAAGAATGTGGATTCTGATTTTGGTAAATTTAAGCAGATGATTTTGCTGGAGGATTTCAAAAGGTGTATTAGTAAAGATGTAAGCCTATATCTTGATGAGAAAAGAATAGATAATTTGTCTGATGCTGCAGTTTTAGCTGATGAGTATGTTCTCACTCACAAGAGATATTCTAGAGAAAAAGGGAAAGCTGAGAGTAAGTACGTTGCCTCTACTCAGAGTACAGGTAACAGGAAAGAGAATAAGGATGATGTTTCTCAGGAAGTAAATACCAGCTCCACCTCTAGATTTCAGAAAACTAAATGTACTTATTGTAGTAAGCTTGGTCATACTACGGAGAGATGTTTCAGGAGACAGCGTGATGTGAACAAAAAGGAGTCTTTAAATATTCAGTCAATTGGTCTAGTGTCCACTCTTGAGAGTTCCCAGAATTCTTTAACTGAGTTAACTGAACCTGCTTTGAGGGGTAACTTAAATTCTCATGATGGAGCTCCTCTTTTGAGCAGTAACGTGGGTGACACTCTCAAGAGTTCATGTGCTAATTTCCTGTCTGATGGTTTTGTCAGTCCTCTGGACAGTAATGACAGGAAATCAGTTCATATATATCGTGATACAGGTGCTTGCCAATCCCTTATGCTGACCAGTGTTCTAGGCTCTAATTTTAATTCCTCTGATGAAACTGTAATCTTACAAGGTGTAGGGAATAATTACTTCTCTGTTCCTCTGTGCAGAGTGAATTTAGAGTCTGGTTTTGTTAATGGTTCTGTTATGGTTGGGTTGGTTGAGACACTCCCAATGTCAGGTGTAACTTTCTTACTTGGAAATGATATTGGTGGAAGTCAAGTGTGTCCAGCTCCTCAGTTGTCTAGTGAGCCAGTGGCTGCGTCCCAGGATTGTGATGTCCCTGATGTGTTCCCTGCATGTGCTGTGACTAGGGCTAAGTCTAAAGTTACTGGTGATTTAGAGGATAATGATGATGATGATGTTATCCTAGCTGACACTTTTCTTGCTAATTTGGACCACTCACCAGATGAGGCAGTACCCCGTAGTGTTGATAATTTGTCTCGTCAAGAGTTGGTTGAGTTGCAGGTTGCTGACCCTGAGTTGAAAGGTCTAGCTAACTCTGCTTACAGTGAAGAAGAGTCAGCCGGTGCTTCTACTTGTTATTATGTAAAGTCAGGAGTACTTATGAGGAAGTGGAGACCCCCAACAGCATCAGCCGACTGTGAATGGGAGGTTGTACATCAAGTTGTCATCCCTCGCGTTTGTAGGCAGGATATCATTCGAGTGGCTCATGATTCCAGTTTGGCAGGACACCTTGGAGTGAGGAAGACTGTGACACGCATTTTGAAACACTTCTACTGGCCAGGTATCTTCAGGGATGTTTCCTGGTATTGTAAGTCTTGTCACAACTGTCAAGTTGTGGGGAAGTGTAATCAGACCGAAAAAGTTGCACCTCTAGTTCCCATTCCTCCTTTTGAGGCGCCTTTCACCCGTGTGTTGGTGGATATTGTGGGCCCTCTTCCTAAGACTTCTTCAGGATTTTCTTATGTGTTGACCATGATTGATATGGCTACTCGTTATCCTGAAGCCATTCCACTTAGAAACATCTCAGCAAAGAACGTGGTTAAGGAAATGCTAGGGTTCTTCACAAAGTTTGGTCTGCCCAAGGAGGTACAGTCAGACCGAGGAAGTAATTTCATGTCAAATGTTTTCAAGCAGTCTCTGAAAGAGTTGGGCATCACCCAGATCACGTCTTCAGCTTACCATCCCCAGACCCAAGGAGCGTTGGAGAGATATCATCAAACACTCAAATCGATGCTCAAGAAATACTGTTTGGAACATCAGAAAGACTGGGATAAAGGTCTTCCATTCGTTGTGTTTGCTGCAAGAGAATCTCCAAATGAATCACTGGGCTTCTCACCTTTTGAACTACTGTTTGGCCATGAAGTAAGAGGACCCCTTAAGCTACTCAAGGAATGCTGGCTGTCGGAGGAAGATGACGTCAACCTGCTGGAGTATGTGATGAATTTCAAAGAACGGCTGTCCACTGCTTTACAGCTGGCGAGAGAGAATTTAGGAGCTGCTCAGGAGAAGATGAAGACTTGGTATGATAAGAAGTCCAGCTTACGCCACTTTCAGCCAGGAGATCAGGTTTTGATTCTGCTACCAGTTCATGGGCAACCTCTTCAAGCCAAGTTTAGTGGCCCTTATTTCGTGGAGAAGAAACTCAGTGATGTCAGCTATGTCATCGCCACACCAGATCGTAGAAAGAGCAAGCAACTATGTCACATCAACATGCTAAAGTTATATCACAGGCGGGACGAAAATAATCCAGTCTGCACTGTAGCTGTTCCACCCGAGTCTGCAAGTGAAGCTCTCCCATGCAGTATGAGCCTGAGTGATAGTTTGGGGAAGAATCCTGATATCATGAATGATCTCCAGACTAAGCTTTCTCATCTACCACCCAAGGAAAGGCAGGAGTTTTCGGCATTACTGCAGGAGTACCCGCAAGTGTTCCGTGCCACTCCAGGAAGAACCACTGTGTTGATGCATGATGTCGATGTTGGAGACGCAAAGCCAATTAAATTGCCTCCTTACCGTGTGAACCCAGTGAAAGTTCCTCTCATCCAGAAGGAGCTTGGCTACCTGTTGGACCACAAGATGATTGAGCCCTGTCAGAGCGAGTGGAGTTCTCCTGTCACTCTGGTCCCTAAGCCAGGTGGGTCACAGAGGCTTTGCATCGACTACAGACGTGTTAATCAGATAACCAAAACAGACACTTACCCTCTCCCTCGTGTGGAAGATTGCATAGACAAGATCGGAAAGGCTAGGTACATAAGTAAGTTTGATTTGTTAAAGGGATACTGGCAAGTACCTATGACTGAACGTGCTAGGGAGATCTCATGTTTTGTAACACTAGGAAAGGCTTTTGCATGTTCTGTAATGCCGTATGGTATGAAGAATGCACCAGCCACATTTCAGAAGCTCATGAATGTTGTAACAGAGGGTTTGGCAGGGTGTGTTGTTTATATTGATGATGTATTAATCTTCAGTGACAACTGGAAAGATCACCTATGCCATGTCAGTAAATTTCTAGACCGTTTAGTTCATGCTAATCTTGTAGCTAATTTATCAAAGTGTGAGTTTGGTCAAGCTAAAGTTCAGTACCTTGGGTATGTAATTGGTGATGGACATGTTGCACCACCAGGAGCTAAGGTTCAGGTTATAAGTGATCTTCCCAGACCTAAAAGTAGGAAAGAGCTACAAAGATTTTTGGGAATGGTAGGTTATTACAGGAGATTTGTTCTTAACTTTTCTATTCTTGTTTCACCACTTACAGACCTACTGAAAAAGGGAGTTGAATTTGTCTGGACCGATAACTGTGAATCCTCTTTCAACAAACTTAAAGCTATTCTATTAAGTCAGCCAGTGCTCGCTACTCCAAATTTTGCTAAGCCTTTTAAGATGGCTGTTGATGCAAGTGATACAGGAGCTGGGGCTGTTTTGCTGCAAGAGGATGATCAGGGTATTGAACATCCTGTATCTTATTACAGTAAGAAGTTCACTCCACCTCAAAAGAACTACTCAACTATTGAGAAAGAGCTTTTGGCCTTGATTTTGGGTTTACAGCATTTTTCATTTTATTTGTGTTCTGGTTTTGACCCCATAGTCATTTATACCGATCATAACCCACTGAAATTCCTTAGTAAGTTTAAAGATAAAAATCAGAGATTGACAAGATGGAGTCTACTTCTTCAGGAGTATTCATTAGACATACAACATGTCAAGGGGAAAGAAAATGTTACTGCAGATTGCTTATCTAGACTTTAGACAGATTGTTTTAGAGTAATAAGAAATTTCCTTTGTAAATTTCTTTTTCTTTGTGGGGAGGTGTTACATAGCCTATGATTTCATCATCCTTTGTGTAATTTTAACGCACAGTTGCTGCATGTTTGATCACGAGCGTGTTCTGCCTCAGTCCCCCCTTCTACCGTTATAGTAGAGTAAGTCGTTCTCTCTGTTATACTTTGCGGGATTTTCAGCTCTCTGTCCCCATGGCTTCATTTGCGCGTCCCTCTTACAAGTTGTATCAAGCTCTGCCAGCCCCTATATAATGAGCTCAGTCTCTGCATCATTGCCACTTAGATCTGCTCCTCATTTTGTTCACATCTCTGTCCTCCCCTGTACAGATATTATTATTGTGAGTGCTCAAGAAATCTCCAAACATCTAGCAGCTGTGTGTAATTTGAGTATAACTGTTGTTGCATTTTTTCTTGTACTGTATAGCATAAGTTTAATTTGTAGGCCTTGTGAAGTTTTTGTAATTCGTGTGGGGTTCTTTATGTCAGTCATTTTTGATAATAGTTTGTATCTGTAATTATTTATCTGGCATTCACATTTTTTTGTACTATCACTTATTTCCCTTCTATCATCGCTTGTACTATCATCTATCATCGCCTGCTCAATTTGAGGTGCCTGAGTGGATGTATCTACTGTTACGGAACAGAGAAAGATAACGTGTTAATAGAGGCTATTGCAGTTAACCATATATTTAACCTGTTTTTGCCATTACATTATCCTTATGAGTCCTGAATGTTTTGTTGTTAGTTTGAGCATTAAACTTTAACTTGTAATTTTACCTAACTCTTTTGTTTTGAACCTGGAACTTTACGGGACAGTAGTGATTTTTAGCATTCTCACTTAAAGTGTACGTTATCTTTCTCTGTTCCGTAACAGTAGATACATCCACTCAGGCACCTCAAATTGAGCAGGCGATGATAGATGATAGTACAAGCGATGATAGAAGGGAAATAAGTGATAGTACAAAAAAATGTTATATTAGTAAAGTAAAGAGTTTCCCAGTTAGTAATAAAATAAATAACAGTAAATGCCAAGGTAAAGGCATAACTACTAGTAATAATCTGAAAGTGTACGACACAAACAGCCGGAGTTTACAGAATAAAATGGATGAAATGAGGGCTTTAATTTGTACAGAGAAAATAGACATTGCCGTTATTAGTGAAACTTGGATGAATACAGACACTCGAGAATTTTTAGCAGAATATCAGATAAAAGGCTATAATATTTTTGTGTCAAACCGTCAGGGAAGAAAGGGGGGAGGGGTAGCTATTTATGTAAAGGATTCATTAAACTGTTACAATAAAGCTGACATTAAAGTAAATAGGGACACCGAAAGTGTCTGGGTTGAAATTAGTAACAATAGGGAGAAATTAGTCTTAGGAGCAATTTACAGATCTCCTAAAGTAAGTAGAGCTGATAATAAATACCTTTGGGAGGAAATTAGGAAAGCATCACAGTCCAGCTTAGTAATAATTGTAGGGGACCTTAATCTACCAAGGACAGATTGGAGAAATCAGACAGGGGATGCAGAGTCAGAGGAATTTCTTGAGGTAGTACAAGATAATTTTCTTAATCAGTATATCAGGGAGCCCACCAGAGGTAATAATATACTAGATTTGGTTTTAGCTAATGAAGAAAATATCATTAGTGATATAGAGGTTGGTGGACGACTTGGTAATATCGATCATGAAGAAATTAAGTTCAAATTTATTTGGGATGTCTGTTACACTGAAAATACCTCCACCGTTCCTAATTTTCGTCTAGGAGATTTCGATGGCTTAAGAGCTTATTTTTGAACGGTATTCCACAGGGAGATTAGCTATTTGAGGGAATGCCAGGTCAGTGGGGAACCCCAGGTCATAGGTGTGGGGCAGGAAACACGTGGGAATGTCCGTCAGGTGTCTGTGAGGGGGGAGGTGGTAGATAGGAATGTAGTCCAGGTGACGGGAATTAACTGAGCTCCAGTACTAAACAGACGTTCGACCAGTGAGAAGTATAACGAGTTAATAAATATAATACATGGAGGCCAAGATAGATATATCCCTTCAAAACCGTTTAGAATGAATAATTCAGAACCAAGATGGTTAACCAACAGATTAAAATCTCTCATAGGCCAAAGGAAAGGAATATATAGAAAAATAAAACGTGGAGAGGAACACTTACGTAACCGGTACACGATTTTAAATAGAGAAGTAAAGAGGGAGATAAGAAAAACAAAGAGAAGTTATGAAATTAAGGTTGCTAGTGAATCAAAAGAAAACCCCAAGGGTTTTTATCAATTGTACCGTACGAAAAATAAAGATAGGATAGGATCACTCAGAACAGAATCAGGTGACGTTACCAGTGATGATAAAGAAATGTGCTCCATCCTAAATAATTATTTCATATCAGTATTCACCAAGGAAAATCTAGACGTGGTCCCTCAAGCAGCAAATATTTACCATGAGAGTACGGAAAATATTCTTAGTAAAATAACCATTAGTAAGGAGGACGTATTGAAAGAAATTAATAAGTTAAAACCTCAAAAATCGCCAGGTCCGGACGATATATATGCAAAAATTATAAAAGAAACCAAAGAAGAATTATGTCAGCCACTTTTAACATTATTTAATGACTCTTAAGTTCAGGAGAAGTTCCCCAGGCGTGGAAGACCGCAAACGTAGTGCCCATCTTTAAAAAGGGTGATAAATCAGCTGCGTCGAATTATCGTCCAATAAGTCTAACGTCAATAGTAGGAAAAATGTTAGAGTAAATTTTGACAAATAAGATTAGAGAACACTTAGAAAGATTTAATCTTATAAACGAAAGTCAGCACGGATTCAGGCAAGGACGATCCTGCCTCACAAACTTGTTGTCATTCTACTCGGAGGTCTATGAGGCAGTAGATAGCGATAAAGCTTACGATGTTATTTATCTGGACTTTAGTAAAGCTTTTGATAGGGTCCCACACGAAAGGTTAGTTAGAAAGGTTCGAGCACACGGTATAGACGACGATATCTTAAAATGGATAAAATCCTGGCTGAAAGGACGAAAGCAGAGAGTATTAATAAATGGAACTAAGTCGGACTGGGGATTAGTAACTAGCGGTGTACCACAGGGTTCAGTACTCGGTCCCTTATTATTTATTATATATATAAATGATCTAGACTTAGGAGTCAATAGCAGCATCAGCAAATTTGCCGACGATACAAAAATAGGGCGTATCATTAACTCGACTGACGATTGCCATAACTTACAAAAAGACCTCGATACATTGTCCAAATGGTCTAAAACTTGGCAAATGGAATTTAACATTGAAAAATGTAAAGTACTTAACGTAGGCAAGACCATTGGAGACACTAATTACAGCTTAGATAACAAAAATATTAGCAAATCGGAATGCGAGAGGGATCTTGGAGTTATGATTAGTAACGACCTTAAACCAAGGCAACAGTGTATTAATGCGAGAAATAAAGCAAATAGGGTCCTAGGATTTATTTTGAGACGCGTGAGCAATAGATCATCTAAAGTAATACTGAAACTTTATCTAGCATTAGTAAGGCCACATTTAGACTACGCAGTACAATATTGGTGTCCTTACTATAGAATAGATATTAATTCGTTAGAAAATATACAGAGAAGAATGAGAAAAATGATACATGACGTCCGGAACCTGTCATATGAAGACAGACTGAAAAGACTGTCTGCATTCGCTAGAGAGGCGGAGTAAGGGGAGACTTAATTGAGGTGTTTAAGTGGATGAAGGGTATAAATATGGGAGATATTAGCAAGGTACTTAAAGTGAGCATACAGGATAGAACTAGAAATAATGGTTTCAAACTAGAAAAATTCCGTTTCAGTAAGGAAATAGGTAGAAATTGGTTTGGTAATAGAGTAGTAGACGAATGGAATAAGCTACCTAGTAAAGTAGTTGCTGCCTCTTCCGTTGAGAGTTTCAAGCATAGGCTAGATAAGCATATGTCATATAAGGGGTGGATATAGAAAAAAGAAAATCTTATAACCAATACTAATTCATAATTTTTCCATTTCAGGTTACACTATGATAGTCTCTATTCTCCTTTCACACTTTCCTGTAAAATGTCCACGCCAGTTTTTCTAGTGGAGGGTTTGGAGGGCGGGGGAGAGCCTTCTTCTTTGCTATCCTTATCTCATTCTAGTAGTTCAGTTACTCTTCTAGGAGCTACCTAGCATGGGCCAACCGGCCTACTGCAGTTATCCTCTCTTCTTATGTTCTTATGTATGTCTTTCCCTCTGTCTCCAAATCTTTGTGACGAGCTACTAAGGTCACTTCACTAAAAACAGTATCAGGCAGAGAGCTAACGGCAAAGCAATTTTTAGAAACAAACAGATTAATTACGTTCAGCACACCCTCACTCAGATAAATTTTGACGGAAACTGACTCCACACCTTCACTCCTGTGGGGACACTCTAACAGCTCCGATGGAATGGAATTTCTTACGTATGTAGATACACCCCGTATACCATCACCCGCCATAAGTTGATACTTTGTATATCTACCGAGTTTAAACAGATTGCCATCCCTATCCCCCGTCTCCTGAAGGAGTATCACATCTATACAATGATTTAATATATAATAGTGAAGGTCTGTAATTCTATTTTTCAATCCATTCACGTTCCAAGATATTACCCTAAGTTCGCAGGGACCCATTATCCATAGGTGTCTCTAATACCATATTTGATATTTCCTCTAATTCCTTGGAGAACTTGTCCATATGTTTATGCAGTTCCAGCCAACCTTTAAACACCTTACTCTTTTTCTCATCATCCTGGCACGTTTCCAAAACCCTTCCTATACCTGCAACACAACTGGTCAGAACCTTGTGAGTTTTGAGCGTTTTCTCTTTTCCCCTTATTACAATTTTACGCTCTGGAGACTTTTTGGCGTGTTCACTCTCACTGTTGCTGTTTACTATGTTCGCTCTCACTATTGTATTCAGCATTTTCTGTCGGGTTCATAAGTTTATTAACTTTCTTTTCTAGTGCTTCTAGTTTTCTGCCCAGTTCTTTTATGTATATGATTAACTCACCATTTCCCTGCTGAGTGTTGTTGTTAGGTTGTGGTATTGTGAGGGATGGGGTGACCACGTGACTAGGATGTGGGGGTGAGGTGTGACCTGCGCTGCTGGCAGGTGGGGCTATGTCGCCATCACACAGCTCGTCCCTGGAACCCCTCGAGGCATTCCCCAGGGGCGGCCACTCTGCCTCACCACCTTCCCCATACACGTGAGGCCTTCCCACCCATGCCTGCCTCCCTGGTACAACCTGGACCTGGCAGGGCTGTTTCACGTGGCCAACACCTCCATCCGTTGATTCTCTCTCTCCCCTTGTCCTCTGCTCTGCTGTCCTTTCTTCCTGCCCCTCGGACCCTCGCGCCAGATAATTTGGTCTTTTTGGACACAGAGGAGACCTTGCATTGTGGTTTTCACCACAGTTACAGCACCGAGGTTCGACACGTGTCCCTATCTTGATTTTTCCTCCGCATTCGCTGGACTTGTGCTTCCTAGCGCAGAATCTGAAGCATGTGTCCTCTTGGCAGCACCAGGCCCTGTGTCCCCACCTGCTGCAGCGAAGGCAAAATGCTGGTTCCTCAATATAGGGCCGTAAACTTCTGTATCCAGCACTCGGAACAAAAACTTGCCTTGGGATGTCCCCTTTCATTAGGGCAATCACTTGGTTCTTCTCCTGTCCCTTGTTCATGTGTCGCTTGGCCCAGATAAACCTAGGGTCGTTCAGGAGGAATTCTGGGTCTAGTATTATGGGATATCTAAACACGATAACCTTGGTGCATCTCTCCCTCTCCTCCGGAACCTGCAGTGTCACACTCTCAAAACCAGTCATGGTCAGCATCTCCACTGCCTCCTGACTTCCTACAGTGACATAAGGTCTCTGCCACCTTCATTAAACAGGACCTCAAACCGTCGATATGCAAGTCCAAGCTTCACCGTCCAGAGTAGTTTTTGGTGATAATTTAGGTCAGTGTTGGTGGGGAAGAGAAGCCTCACTCAATTCCTTGGGGTGGCCTCGTCACGGTACTGGCTATGCATTGCTCCTGACCCACGTGGTGTAGTCAGCTGCACTCCGGCTGCCTTCCCCGTATCACATGGTATAGTAACACCTCCATCTACCCCACACGACTTATTCTTTACCTTTTTGTTGTCTCTGTCCTCTTCTTCATCACTCGCTTCCCTCTCGCTGCCGTGTATCATCCTCTTTCTCTTCTCTCTTGTACTGATGACCTCCGTAAACCCGGTATCCATATCTATTTCTTCCTCGTTGTCACCCAAGAGGGCCTCCCTTCCCTCGTTCATGGCCATGGCACTAGCCATTTCAGGGGACGTCGGTTTTGTAATGCATCCGATCAGTTTCAACTCAGTTGTTAAATTACTGTGTGATGAAGCGCTGTGGGAAGCACGTCTGCCTGCCGCGGAGGTCAAGGACAGAATGGGGAGCCTGATGGCCTGTTGGGAGTTGAAAGGGTAGTGAGGGACAAGGAGGGAGAGATGGGGTGGGGTTTGGGGGGGGGGAGAGGCTAGCAGGGAGGGAGGAGGGGCAAGAGAGGGTGGGAAAGGACACAGGTTGTTGTGGGAGGAGAGATGCAGTTGCGTGGAGGGGTGGGAGAGTGATGGGGGACAAGGAGGGCGTGAGGGAGTGGAGTAGAGGGTGGCATGAAGGCGGCCGAGAGGGTGGTGCTCCCCCCACCGCCCAAGTTGGTCCGATCCCCCTCACGCAACATCAGGGGAGTTCTCATTGGCCTGAAGGGTACGGTTACCTCCACTTCTAACGAGCACAGCGGGTGGTGTGTCTGGTGAAATATGGCACCACTGTGTTTATTTACATCGTAGTAATAGTAAGTGACCCGGCAGAGCTTCCTCTCCGCTACAGTATCAAGTACCCACAGAAACAATGTTCTATCAAGTCATACTCAGTCTGCAAATACAAGTGTTTTCCAAGTAGGTATATTGGAAGGTAGAAAGAAAAACAAATAGTAATGCCACTGGCATCCATTTTTTCTCTGCAGGAGTTGACTGCGAGGCGAGGTAGAACGGAGGGGAGGGGGGACAGGTGGTAGGGGCAAATGTATCGAAACTTTGTCGTGTTTTGTTAGGAAAGATGCAGAATGTGATTATACAGATGTTCTGAGGTGATCTGTAACTCCGTATGCAGTAACGTGTATTGGATGAATAGTGGAGTCATAATGTTCGTCATACAATGTGTTGAACAACTGTAGTTAAACATAAATGTTAGAAAGTGAAATGTCCGGTGTCTCGGAACGTGGTTCACCTGAGTCTAGTGTGTGTGTGGCTCCACTGCTGTAACATTTTTGTGGCCGAATTAGGGTGGCCACAAATGATTCATGATTATGAATTTGACAAAAGTTAATGCTATGTTGTGCATCATCTAGTATGTTTTATTGTGAGGAAAAGCAGTCATTATATTCGCAGACCATGGTATAAGTTTATGTCCTGTTGCATAGGATAATACACCGCCAGATTAAGGGGGGGGGCCCAAGGGGCCCGGGCCCTGGGCCACCCACCAAGAGGGGGCCTCCCACCAGAGCAACTTGTGTTCATTTCATTTCGTGTTTATGCATTACATATTACAGCATTGGATGAATAGTCCCCGTTCAGTATTTCCTAACTAAAAGTGTTCTATTTATATATTAGGATTTAGGTTACCAGTCTGTGGTGTATGCCATTGGGGGAGTTGGAAAGGGGGCCTCCCTTCCAAGCGGGCCCCGGGCCTCCCACATGCTTAATCCAGCCTTGGGATAATAGCTACGTTGAGGGTTGGACAGCTATTGGCTTGTTGTGCAAAAATGTTGTGCAGTCATCATACTGATGGATCACGTGGAGGTAATGAGATACTGTATTTGCATAATGAACGCAAATCTCGTAATATAATAATTGAAATAACGGTGTTACGGGTGTCCAGTTCACAAATGATGTCGCTTACTTCGAGGTGCTGTTTCATTAGTTTGGATGGTTGTAACACAACATCCACAAACACAGATCATCTTTTATCATATTCTCTTTAAAACATTCAAACATTAGGTATCGTTAGCTCCAGGCACAATATATTATATAACTGTGCGTCTACACTCACACACTGTTCATCCAAAGGAACAACATACACCAAATGTCACATATGTTGGTGATTACCCTATTCCCACCTGCCCACCTCCTCACTCGTCCCTACTCCACACCAGTCCGCTTACACACACACACACACACACACACCTTGCCACTAAGCAGGGTGGTTAAGCCCCCCCCCTTCCCTTTCCTTTTCTGCTACATTTTCTTCCTCTCCTAATACCCCGTCCCACTGCCCAAGCTCTCCTCAAGTCCCCCCTTACGTACCAAATATTCTATTCTAACTGCCTTGGAAATATCGTTTTCAATGTTCAGCGTCATGGGACACGGGATAACGGATGTCTGTAATATCAAGCTTATTGTCGAACTTGAGGTTATGAATCTCGTATGATGGCTGTAAACAACTATACTATGACGACGTTTCGCATCCCATCTACAAGCACCACCACCACTGAGCCCGATACACATTACACATCATAATTATTAGGCCCTGCTTACCTTTGTCCTGCTATTGGTAGACTGTGTCCGTCCATTGTCTGTCATGAAATTGCAAGGATAGTCTCGAGCCGATACTCAATGTTACGGAAGAGCTTCGGTTGTGTGGTGTTGCTAGGAAAACGTTTCGGTTGTGTGGTAGAAAAAAAAGTTTGTGTGTGATAAACGGACATATAACGAACTGCAACACAGGCCACACAATGCATGCCTCTCCGTTGTCTGCCATTATACACAAGGTTTTATTATGTAGCCACGGCTACAAAAAGTATATCGGTAGCGTAGTACTGCTGGGATAGTGTAAAATTGCTCATAGTCTACGTGTGTTTGTGCTGGGAGTCAGGTAATACACTTCATCGACCTATTCACACTCATGCCAAGATAGCAGCCAAAGTCGCGGTTTTGTTGGCTATACTGACTGACCATTGAACACACTTTCACCTCTCAGCAGTCTGAATGAAGTCCAGTATTCAGCTAATAGAATCATTAAGTAATACAATGAACAATGCATTTTATATGTTAAGTAAGGAGTGTTTTATGCACCATGTCATCATACAGGCCGAAACAGTATACCACAGAGAAGGAAAAACTGGACCTACGGTAGGATAAAGGTTGAGTGCTGCTAAAGCATTCAATTAAACGTAAGCAACACTGGTGCACCAGAACCTAGATGCTAAAACCCAACTACCGCGCTATAGGCAAAATACCTTCGGATTCTGAAGCTACCCCACGTCATCCAGTAGATTTACACAAGGTCATTGATAAGGCTGCAATCTCGTCGTAGTGATGCGACGTGATAAGGAAGTCAATATCAGTTCTCGTTAACCATAATACAAGCAATGGCCGGAATTTAACGACAGAGAGAGAGAGAGAGAGAGAGAGAGAGAGGATGACGTGGCGTAACTTCAGAATCCGGGGGTATTTTGCCTAAAGCGCGGTGGCTGGGTTTTACCATCCAGGTTCTGGTGCACCAATGTTGCTTACAGCACCTCGAAGTAAGCGACATCATTTGTGAACTGGACACCCGTAACACCGTTATTTCAATTATTATATTACCAGATTTGCGTTCATTATGCAAATACAGTATCTCATTACCTCCACGTGATCCATCAGTATGATGACTGCACAACATTTTTGCTCAAGCCAATAGCTGTCCAACCCTCAACGTAGCTATTATCCTATGCAACAGGACATCAACGTATACCATGGTTTGCAAAATTAATCATTGGTGATCCTCACAACAAAACAGACTAGACGATGCACAACATGGCATTAACTTTTTGTCAAATTCATAATCATGAATCATTTGTGGCCACCCTAATTCGGCCACAAAAATGTTACAGCAGTGGAGTCACACACACACTAAACTCAGGTGAACCACGTTCCGAGACACCGGACATTTCACTTTCTAACATTTATGTTTAACTACAGTTGTTCAACACATTGTATGACGAACATTATGACTCCACTATTCATCCAATACACGTTACTGCGTACGGAGTTACAGATCACCTCAGAACATCTGTATAATCACATTCTGCATCTTTCTTAACAAAACACGACAAAGTTTCGATACATTTGCCCCCACCACCTTTCCCCCGATCACCCTCCGTTCCACCTCGCCTCGCAGTCACCTCATGTCAGAGAGAAATGGATGCCAGTGGCATTACTATTTGTTTTTCTCTCTACCTTCTAATATACCTACATGGAAAACACTTGTATTTGCAGACTGAGTATACCTTGATGGAACATTGTTTCTGTGGGTACTTGATACTGTAGTAGAGGAGAAGCTCTGCCGGGTCTGTCCATTCACTTACTATTACTACGATATAAACAAACACAGTGGTGCCACATTTCACCAGACACACCACCCGCTGTACTCGTTAGGAGTGGAGCTAACTGTACGTCATAATCGGGATGGAGCAAGCGCTCCTCAGTTTTTTACAGGCCGCGTTCAATTGATGCAATTAGGCATTTTGGCATAAAACTCAAATTGCATCAATTGATGCGATTCGGACTCTACTGTCTTTTAATAGGTTTTTCTGTCTTTTTATCTGTCTTCAGACTCTGTAAATCAATCTGTCTGTCTATTGACCTATCTATCTATCGTTTCATACATATTATTGATCTACAGTTACATCCAGTTGTCTACCTATCTACCCGTATATCCTTCTGTGTTAGTCTGGGATCTGTACGTCCGTCTACACATTCTCTTAATCTGCCAATGCCTTTATAGTCATCGATTTGTGTATGTGTATATATATGCATGTATGTGTG
>NC_137026.1:11832279-11847279 GCF_032717465.1 Coenobita brevimanus | reverse complement strand
ACCACTTCCCTATCGTAATCAGATAACTCACCATCTTCACCCCACTGACGCACCTTCCTTCCTCGCTTACGTCACTCACCCACTCATCTCATTTACCTGTCTTCCCTCACTCACTCACTCGCACATTTTCTTTAGTGAAGTCTTTCATTTCCAACTCTTAATATCAGACTAACTCAATACATCAACTCCCTCACTCATTTACCTTCCCCCTCCCCCCTCGTTCATTCGCTCAACTCTCTCCCTCCATCTCTTCCTCATTTAGTCCCTTACTAATTGCCATCATTATCATTCTATCACTCATCTCACTTCCACAACAAACTTTTCCCTCTACTCATCCCATCACATCCCTGACTTGTTTACTTACTAACTCAATTTACCTCCTTTATCAATTCATTCCCTCATCTCCCACTTACGCAGTGACCCACCTCAGTCACTAAGACCCCTCACTCACCTCCATCGACTTATTTATCCACTCTCCTCACTACAGTATCGCCATCATGCATACCTCCTTTCCCACCCTACGGTGCGGTTAAGTAGGCTTCGGAGAGCCAGGAAACAAAAATCAAGGAAAGAGATACTATCCAGATTATGCCCTATTAAGTGAGCCACGCTAGCACTGGCTCATCATTCAAGTCTCAGGAATCTTTACTCCTTCTGAAAACAAAAATAAAATAAAATAAAACGGCATGTTTCTTTTGACTCACGTAACTGACAGTTAATGCCACGACTGTCCATTACAAAGAGAATGTCAAACCCTGACCATACATTCCTCCGCAGCTCTACACAAAATTCATCCAACCAGCTCGATCGCTTGTCAGTTCCCTTGCCTCGTTAGCCCCTATGCCTCTCACAGACTCATCTACTATATCTCCCTTCTTCTTGGCTTTCCACGCCTTCTAACTTCCAATAAATCCTTTACCCACATAGTCATTCGTGTTTTTCTGTGCCTCACTCCCTCACTTACTCACCTGTTTCTCTCATCCACTAAATAACTAGTCAGATCCTTAGATCTCCTTACTCATTAAATTGTCTCACTTACTCACTTGCTCACTCACTCTTTTTTTTAACCTCTCTCTTCCATTCAGTGTTCATTCACCCACTTCACTGTTTCACTCATTCACTCTTCCACATAATCTACCTGCCTCCCTCAATCCTTCACTCGCTCAGTCACTCACCTTTCTGTTCATCCTCACTCATTCAACTCTATGACTTGCACCCACTCACCCACTTGCTTCCTTTACTCATTAACTCACTCTTTCACCTTCCTCACCTCCCTCTTACGTCATCACTCACTCTCATCGTCCTGTCACACGTGCCTAAATAATTCACACATTTGTATTCTTATTTATTCTAATGCCCATTGATTAGTTCCATTTTCTGATGAATTCACTCACTCCTATCACTCAATCAACCACATATCTTAATCCCATCCTGATCTTCCTTTCTTTCCCATATATCAACTCTCTTACTAATCCTTCCCCTACCTTAGTCATTCACTCAATCCCTCGCCTGTTACCTCTCTTACTCCCTCACATCATCCCTCTCCACTCTGCACACTTACGCACTAACTCATGGGTCTTCTTCACACTAACACACAGTCATCTTTCTGGTCTCTCTCTTATATTCATCACACTCGCCCTTATACACTCACTTCCTACCTCATTCACACATTCTCCTACTCACCTTCTACATTCATTTGAATTCTTCGCGACCCTTAACTCTGTTTCTTACTCACTCACGGCATTCACTTCAGTCCTCCTCTCACTCTTGTCATCCATCCATCTTATCTCACTTGCCTGAGTCACAGACTGGGTCTGGTGTTAATAATTATTGATCTTCGTCATTCACTTATTTCACTCACTTCCTACACACACCCCCATAAGGAACTTCATTCACTTTCTCACTCTCTTCTCTCCCTCATTCACTGTAATTCACCTTCACTCACCTGCCTTACTTCACAGACTCACCTCTCACCTCCGTTGGTCACCTCCTTAATCAAGCAGCTCATTCACCTACGTTACTCACTCAGTGTACTCTGCTTAGTTATTGCACTGGCCAATCTTCTTTACTTCCTAACTTCACTAACCTACCTCAGACATGTCACTCTACTTCATGCATTCATCTCACCTCACCCACTCATCCCGCCCTACCTCACTTACCCATTCTCTCACTCTCCCTCACTCACGCACTTGCCTCACTTACTACTCACTGACAGTCGTCATCGTCTCAATCCTTCAATCCGTCGCCTCTGTTAGCTAAATTCCTGACTCTTTCCTCAAGTACTCATTTATATCTTATTAACATTCCTTACATTCTCACTCCCACCACTTAATCACTCACTTGTGGTACTTTCTAATCTGCCTCCCAAGCCTCATTCACTCAGTCACCCTATTCCACTTCCTTCCATCACTCATTAACTTGCTTGCCTGCGGTTGGCGGGTCTGCAATACAAATAGTGAAATCAGACTGTCATGAAAATGTTAATGGAAAAAAATCAATGAAGTTAGATATTAGTGACAGATTGTGAGGTCATATCAAGGGAAGTCATCCGGTGTGGTGGTGGCATACACAGCTGCACACCACACCACATCATCATCATCATCATTCCCCATGAACAGAGTCCACTAGTACTCTCTTAATCAGTCCCATTCACTCGTGTATTCACACTGACTTTAGGTGAAGGAGAGTTCTGATGTGGATGTGGATGTGGATGTGACATAAAGCGTTAGGAGAAATACACACTGAGGTGGTTTGCCATGTGGAGAGGATGGAGAGCGAGATACTAACGAAGAGAGTGTACGTGAGTGAGGCGGAGGGGCGAGAGGGAGGGGGAGTTCGAGGATGAGATGGAGGGATGGAGTGGAGAGGTAGCCTATATGAGAGAGGGGTGTGTGAGCTGGGGTGAGGGCAGTGAAATGGCGGAGGACAGGGCGACATGGAGGCGATTGTTTGTGGCCACCCCTTACGGGATTAAGGCGTCTGGCAATAGATATAGATTTTTCCTCTTTCTTTCTCTCCCTCATTTTTTCCCTCTTTCTTTCTCTCCTTCATTGTTACCTTTTCCTTTCTCTCCCTCATTTTTTCTTCTCTCTTTCTCTCCCTCATTTTTCCCTCTTCCTTCCTCTCCATTATTTTCTCTTCATTCTCTCTCTCCCTCAGTTTCACTCTTTCTCTCTCTCTCTCTCAGTTTTTCCCTCTTTTTGTCTCTCATTTTTTCCTCATCCTATCCTCATTCTCTCCTCTTTCTCTCTCTCATTTTTCCCTCTCTTCCTATCCTTAATATTCCCTCTCTTTTTCTCTTTCAGCTTTCCTCATCTTTCTCTCATTATCCCCTCTTTCTTTCTCTCCCTCATTTTCTCCTCAATCATTCAGTCCCCCATTTTCCCTCTCTTTTTCTTCCTCATTTTTCCTCTTTCCTTTTCTTCCTCTTATTACCGACGGTGAAGGTATGGTTTGTGGCATCGAGTCTGTGCTGTATGTGTATGTACGCATCTCTTGCTGTGTGTGTATGTAGGTATGTATGTCTTTCTGTGTGTGTATCTACGTATGTGTGTCTCTCTGTGTGTGTATAGCTATGTATGTGTGTCTTTCTGTGAGTGTATGTACGTATGTGTGTCTTTCCGTGTATCTACGTATGTGTGTCTTTATGTGTGTGTACCTATGTATGTGTCTTTCCGTGTGTGTATAGCTATGTATGTGTGTCTTTCTGTGTGTATATCTACGTATATGTGTGTTTCCGTGTGTGTATAACTACGTATGTATGTCTTTCTGTGTGTGTATGTACGTATGTGTGTCTTTCCGTGTATGTACGTATATGTGTCTTTGTGTGTGTGTGTACCTATGTATGTGTGTCTTTCCGTGCGTGTGTATCTACGTATGTGTGTCTATCTGTGTGTGTATCTACGTATGTATGTCTTTCTGTGTGTGTATCTACGTATGTGTGTCTTTATGTGTGTGTACCTATGTATGTGTGTCATTCCGTGTGTGTATAGCTATGTATGTGTGTCATTCCGTGTGTGTATGTACGTATGTGTGTGTTTCTGTGTATACATGTCACACCTGCTTCACCAGCCGTCAGTAAACACCGGCCTGCACACTGTGTGGGTTGGAGGCGGTGCTTGATATTGGTGCAGGTCGATCAAAGGCCAAAATCATGAGTCAAAAAGTCGGGCGTGGCCTTACTTTTTTCTTCCAGCTTTCGTCTGGTTGTAAAATATATACGAGTATGGAGACGCTCGAGAGATTACACAAAGAGTGAGGAAAATCATACCTAGATTGCGAAATGCACTACACGAGGAGCCTACAGGAGAACTACATTTTATCGAAAAAAAAAAAAAAAAAATTAGAGCTACATCTTGTTTATCTAAAAAAAAAATAAAAAGCTCAAAATAAGAGGTGATAAAGCAGGTTTACAGCATTATCAGTGGACACAGTGACATAGCACTCGAAAAATAGATAACAATACTATCTATGTATGTATGTATGTATCTATTTATTTATAGCCAGACGCCATAATCCCGTAGGTGACCGTTTGTCTTTGAGTTACTTGTTTTACAGAGAGAGGCGCTAACCTTCCGCCGACCTACTTGTTGACAACATGTGTGGGTTGGTTATATGGATACCACCCAGCGTTGTAAATGGTCTCCTGGCTTACAGGATACAGGTAGGCTTGTCAGTGTAAAGCCACCTGAAAAGGAAAGAAGAGTAATAAAAAGTGACAGGAAAGATGGGAGAAATTGGAAGAGAGAAAGAAAGGCACAGAAAAAATAACAGTACGCCAGTCGAATTAGAGAGGTATTGGTTATAGATTCCTTAGCAAATATATCCAGTCCCATGAAACAAACATTTAGTTTTCACGAGAGGGAAAGATGCTGACAGATTAGGTAGGAATGAGAGAGAGAGAGAGAGAGAGAGAGAGAGAGAGAGAGAGAGAGAGAGAGAGAGAGAGAGAGAGAGAGAGATTAAAGATTTCTTCGTTTCTGCAAATTTCTTGTCCAAATTTTTATAGTTTTAAATTTTTCCTTATTTACCTCACGTACATATTCTTTCTTTTACCTATCATCTTCCTAAGCTTCCTTTTTCCTTATTCTCCCTACTCTCTTCTCCCTAATCATTTCTCTCTCTCTCTCCTCTCTTTTCCCTTCCCGCCTCTTCATATTTCTCTCTTTCATTTTCATTTATATGCCTTTGTCCCTGTCTTTCCGACTTCTCTTTATCTTCTACCTTTGTCCCTCCTTATTCATCTCTTTCTCTCCATCTCTTTCCTCCCCTCTCCTTTTTGTATCTCTTCTCCCTTCCAACTTCGTTCTCTGTCTCTCCTTCCCTCCTGTCCTTCTCATCATCATCGTAATCATCATCCCATCCCCATATCTTTTCTTCTCTGCCTCCGGTATCTTCCACTTCTTCGTCTTTCCCTCTTCCTATTCCTCTTCCTCCTCCTGTTACGTATACTCTACTCCTGATTATTATTATTATTATTATTATTATTATTAATATTGTTCTGTCTTTCTTTCCTTCATTCTTTCCAGATCCTTCTGCCTATGGGTGATTTTACACTTTCTCTTTTGATTTTCTTTCCTTCATTCTTTCCTCTTCCTTCCGCCTATGGGTGACTTTACACTCCCTCTTCTGTCTTTCTTTCCTTCATCCTTTCCTCTTCTTTCTGCCTGTGGGTGACTCTACACTGAGTGACATGCCAAATGGTTTCCTGTACACCAGGAAACCATTTACTACACTGGGTGGTATACCATATAACCAAATTTTGGCGCCTGGTGGTTCAGTGGGTAATTAAGGCGCTCCAATCGGATTGAGCCGGTGAAAGTTTATATCCAAGGGATGGTTGGGGTTTATTGCTCACATAATGCCACTCAGGGATGAGTGAGGCTGGTCACTCTCATCTTAAATGTCAGGACTCCTACCTGTATGGTCAGGACCAACTTCCCTAGCCCCGGGCTCCTACACTCCTCATGGGGCAACGTAGGATTGGATGATGGAAGGATGGATGGATTATTATTATTATTATTATCATTTTTATTAATATTATTATTTTACTGTTTTTGTTGTTGTTGTTATTATTGTTATCACGATACGATATGAGAACTGATTTTCGTAAAGATATTTGGCTATGACCGTAAAAAGGCATTTGTGCAGCAAGAGGAAGGCGGGAACGGAGGGAGAGAGAGGAAGAGGGAGAGAGAGAGGGGGGGAGGAGGGATGAAGCAGAGCCATAGAGTAAGAAGAGTTTGGCCAACTCGGTTTCAGACCTCACCTCGCGCGCTCACCTGTGATTGGCCGAGAACCTGTCACGTGACATATGGGCGCCATATTGCATCCTCACCTCACCTCCTCACTTCCCTGACTACCATAGGAAAGCACAGAGATCAACGGGGACGCTACACTTTCTATGGCCATATCACCTGCTATATACCTATATTTGACCACCAGATGGTGTACTGTGCAGCCTGGCGATCTTCCAACCGCACAGGTATGGGTAAAATGCTCTACAGTAGTCCTAGAGATCCCACAAGCAGAAAAGAATGGGAAATTAAAGTCCGCCGGAAAGACTGGACACCACACAACAATTCCTATTTGTGTTCTGTGTGTAAATCTGTTCTCATTCTCTCTAATATTTTTGTTCATCCGCCTGTGTATCTGTCTCTTAGGATTCCTGTCCGTTCTAACTATACCTGTAGACTGAGACATACTAAACTTATTAGATAGGCTGATAGTTACTTATCTGTTTTCGGTTTCATGTAAACTAAGGAATACACACACACACACATATATATATGTATATATATATATATATATATATATATATATATATATATATATATATATATATATATATATATATATATATATATATATATATATATATATATATGACATGACAGTATTGTGATACCAACTCTAATGTATGGAAGTGAAGCTTGGACGTTGTTGGAAGGACACAAGTAAAAAGTGAGAGCAGTGAAAATGAGTTATTTAAGAGGAGCCTGTGGAGTCACATGGAGAGACAGGCTGACGAATGAGGATATAAAGGAGCGTTGTGGTGTTGATGTGGATGTGATAGGAAGCGTTATGAGGAACACACTGAGGTGGTTTGGCCATGTGGAGAGGATGGAGGGTGAAAGACTGACGAAGAGAGTGTATGTGAGTGAGGTGGAGGGGGGAAGAGGGAGGGGGAGGCCGAGGATGAGATGGAGGGATGGGGTGGAGAGGTATATGAGAGAGGGGGTGTGAGTTGGGAGCAGGGCAGTGAAATGGCGGGGGACAGGGCGACTTGGAGGCGATTTGTTTGTGGCCACCCCAGACGGGATTGAGGCGTCTGGCAATAAATATATATATATATATATATATATATATATATATATATATATATATATATATATATATATATATATTTATATATATATATAAATTTCTGTGTGTGTGTGTGTGTGTGTGTGCAGGGCATTAGGAAGAAATAGCTGAGGAGATTATTCACTGTAAGGCTTCATATCTACGCCAAAAAACATTCGCAAAAATGAGGCTCATCGCTATAAGTCTGGAGGTGAATTAGGAAGCAAATGCATGGCTATAAGATTCGCTGTAATGAAGTATAAGTAAAAACTCTTCAACGTACACTACTTTAAGTCTGTAGGTAATAGTATGCCCTGTATGTAAATGTTTTTACTCCGTATATAGAGAAGTGTTATAATAATGTATAAATGAAGTGGTGGAAAGGAAAATGAAAACATTCAAGGACCTAAGAGCTTTGGTACAGGATTTTCAAGCTAAAACAATGTTATTCATACTTGTTCGGCGGGTATAGGGCAGGCCTTGGTTGGGTTTTCATTTTCTTTCCTCCTGTTATTATACATTAAAAACGTTCTGTCATAATCATCAGCCATATATGTATGTATGTGTGTATTTATACATGTATGTATATTGTTACGGAACAGAGAAAACTGTCCCGCAAAGTTCCAGGTTCAAAACAAAAGAGTTAGGTAAAATTACAAGTTAAAGTTTAATGCTCGAACTAACAACTAAACATTCAGGACTCATAAGGATAATGTAATGACAAAAAACAGGTTAAATATATGGTTAACTGCAATAGCCTCTATTAACACGAAATTAGCAAGAGTAAATTTATCTAAGTCAGCCCTGATAAAATGAGAATACCAGATAATACTCAGTGAATGCAAGATATATTATTACAGATACAAAATATTATTACCACTGGCTGTCAATATGAATTACAAAAACTTTACTAGACCTACGAATCAACACCTTATGTTATACAGTACAAGAACAAAATGTAATAACACTTATACTCAAATTACACAGCTGCTAGATGGCTGGAGACTTCCTGAGCACTCACAATAATAACAACTGTACAGGGGAGGACAGAGATGTGAACAAAATGAGGAGTAGATCTAAGTGGCAATTAATGTAGAAACTGAGCTCATTACATAGGGGCCGGAAGAGCTTGATACAACTTGTAAGAAGGACGCGCAAATGAAGCCATAGGGGACAAAGAGTTGACAATCCTGCTCTGAACAACAGAAAGAACGACTTACTCTACTATAAGGGGGAGAAGGGGGGAGTGAGGTAGAACACTCTCGTGATCAAACATGCAGCATACTGTACGTTAGAATTACACAAAGGATGATGAAATCATAGGCTATGTAACACCTACCCACAAAGAAAAAGAAATTTACAAAGGAAATTTCTTATTACTCTAAAACAATCTGTCTAAAGTCTAGATAAGCAATCTGCAATAACATTTTCTTTCCCCTTGAAATGTTGTATGTCTAATGAATACTCCTGAAGAAGTAGACTCCATCTTGTCAATCTCTGATTTTTATCTTTAAACTTACTAAGGAATTGCAGTGGGTTATGATCGGTATAAATGACTATGGGGTCAAAACCAGAACACAAATAAAATGAAAAATGCTGTAAACCCAAAATCAAGGCCAAAAGCTCTTTCTCAATAGTTGAGTAGTTCTTTTGAGGTGGAGTGAACTTCTTGCTGTAATAAGATACAGGGTGTTCAATACCCTGATCATCCTCTTGCAGCAAAACAGCCCCAGCTCCTGTATCACTTGCGTCAACAGCCATCTTAAAAGGCTTAGCAAAATTTGGAGTAGCGAGCACTGGCTGACTTAATAGGATAGCTTTAAGTTTGCTGAAAGAGGATTCACAGTTATCTTTCCAGACAAATTTAACTCCCTTTTTCAGTAGGTCTGTAAGTGTTGATACAAGAATTGAAAAGTTAAGAACAAATCTCCTGTAATAACCTGCCATTCCCAAAAATCTTTGTAGCTCTTTCCTACTTTTAGGTCTGGGAAGATCACTTATAACCCGAATCTTAGCTGCTGGTGGTGCAACATGTCCATCACCAATTACGTACCCAAGGTACTGAACTTTAGCTTGACCAAACTCACACTTTGATAAATTAGCTACAAGATTAGCCTGAACCAAACGCTCAAGAAATTTACTGACATGGCATAGGTGATCTTTCCAGTTGTCACTGAAGATTAATACATCATCAATATAAACAACATACCCTGCCAAACCCTCTGTTACAACATTCATGAGCTTCTGAAATGTGGCTGGTGCATTCTTCATACCATATGGCATTACAGAACATGCAAAAGTCTTTCCTAGTGTTACAAAACATGAGATCTCCCTAGCACGTTCAGTCATAGGTACTTGCCAGTATCCCTTTAACAAATCAAACTTACTTATGTACCTAGCCTTTCCGATCTTGTCTATGCAATCTTCCACGCAAGGGAGAGGGTAAGTGTCTGTTTTGGTTATCTGATTAACACGTCTGTAGTCGATGCAAAGCCGCTGTGACCCACCTGGCTTAGGGACTAGAGTGACAGGAGAACTCCACTCGCTCTGACAGGGCTCAATCATCTTGTGGTCCAACAGGTAGCCAAGCTCCTTCTGGATGAGAGGAACTTTCACTGGGTTCACACGGTAAGGAGGCAGTTTAATTGGCTTTGCGTCTCCAACATCGACATCATGCATCAACACAGTGGTTCTTCCTGGAGAGGCACGGAACACTTGCAGGTACTCCTGCAATAATGCCGAAAACTCCTGCCTTTCCTCGGGAGGTAGATGAGAAAGCTTAGTCTGGAGATCATTCATGATATCAGGATTCTTCCTCAAACTATCACTCAGGCTCATGCTGCATGGGAGAACTTCACTTGCAGACTCGGGTGGAACAGCTACAGTGCAGACTGGATTATTTTCGTCCGGCCTGTGATATAACTTTAGCATGTTGATGTGACAAAGTTGCTCGTTCTTTCTACGATCTGGTGTGGCGATGACATAGTTGACATCACTGAGTTTCTTCTCCACGAAATAAGGACCACTAAACTTGGCTTCAAGAGGTTGCCCATGCACTGGTAGCAGAATCAAAACCTGATCTCCTGGCTGAAAGTGGCGTAACCTGGACTTCTTATCATACCAAGTCTTCATCTTCTGAGCAGCTCCTAAATTCTCTCTCGCCCGCTGTAAAGCAGTGGACAGCCGTTCTTTGAACTTCATCACATACTCCAACAGGTTGACGTCATCTTCCTCCGACAGCCAGCATTCCTTGAGTAGTTTAAGGGGTCCTCTTACTTCATGGCCAAACAGTAGTTCAAAGGGTGAGAAGCCCAGTGATTCATTTGGAGATTCTCTTGCGGCAAATACAACGAATGGAAGACCTTTATCCCAGTCTTTCTGATGTTCCAAACAGTATTTCTTGAGCATCGATTTGAGTGTTTGATGATATCTCTCCAACGCTCCTTGGGTCTGGGGATGGTAAGTTGAAGATGTGATCTGGGCGATGCCCAACTCTTTCAAAGACTGCTTGAAAACATTTGACATGAAATTACTTCCCCGGTCTGACTGTACCTCCTTGGGCAGACCAAACTTGGTGAAGAACCCTAGTATTATCTTAACCACGTTCTTTGCTGAGATATTTCTAAGTGGAATGGCTTCAGGATAACGAGTAGCCATATCAATCAGGGTCAACACATAAGAAAATCCTGAAGAAGTCTTAGGAAGAGGGCCCACAATATCCACCAACACACGGGTGAATGGCGCCTCAAAAGGAGGAATGAGAACTAGAGGTGCAACCTTTTCGGTCTGATTACACTTCCCCACAACTTGACAGGTGTGACAAGACTTACAATACCAGGAAACATCCCTGAAGATACCTGGCCAGTAGAAGTGTTTCAAAATGCGTGCCACAGTCTTCCTCACTCCAAGGTGTCCTGCCAAACTGGAATCATGAGCCACTCTAATGATATCCTGGCTACAAACACGAGGGATGACAACTTGATGTACAACCTCCCACTCACAGTCGGCTGATGCTGTTGGGGGTCTCCACTTCCTCATAAGTACTCCTGACTTTATATAATAACAAGTAGAAGCACCAGCTGACTCTTCCTCACTGCAAGCAGAGTTAGCTAGACCTTTCAACTCAGGGTCAGCAACATGCAACTCAACCAACTGTTGACGAGACATATCATCAACACTACGGGGCACTGCCTCACCTGGTGAGTGGTCCAAATTAGCAAGAAAAGTGTCAGCTAGGATAACATCATCATCATCATTATCCTCTAAGTCACCAGTAACTTTAGACTTAGCCCCAGTGACAGCACATGCAGGGAACACATCAGGGACATCACAATCCTGGGCCGCAGCCACTGGCTCACTAGACAACTGAGGAGCTGGACACACTTGACTTCCACGAATATCATTTCCAAGTAAGAAAGTTACACCTGACATTGGGAGTGTCTCAACCAACCCAACCATAACAGAATCATTAACAAAACCAGACTCTAAATTCACTCTGCACAGAGGGACAGAGAAGTAATTATTCCCTACACCTTGTAAGATTACAGTTTCATCAGAGGAATTAACATTAGAGCCTAGAACACTGGTCAGCATGAGGGATTGGCAAGCACCTGTAACACGATATATTTTAACTGATTTCCTGTCATTACTGTCCAGAGGACTGACAAAACCATCAGACAGGAAATTAGCACATGAACTCTTGAGAGTGTCACCCACGTTACTGCTCAAAAGAGGAGCTTCATCATGAGGATTTAATTTACCCCTCAAAGCAGGTTCAGTTAACTCAGTTAAAGAATTCTGGGAACTCTCAAGGGTGGACACTAGACCAATTGACTGAATATTTAAAGACTCCTATTTGTTCACATCACGCTGTCTCCTGAAACATTTCTCCGTATTATGACCAAGCTTACTACAATAAGTACATTTACTTTTCTGAAATCTAGAGGTGGAGCTGGTATTTACTTCCTGAGAAACATCATCTTTATTCTCTTTCCTGTTACCTGTACTCTGAGTAGAGGCAACGTACTTACTCTCAGCTTTCCTTTTTTCTCTAGAATATCTCTTGTGAGTGAGAACATATTCATCAGCTAAGACTGCAGCATCAGACAAATTATCTATTCTTTTCTCATCAAGATATAGGCTTACATCTTTATTAATACACCTTTTGAAGTTCTCCAGCAAAATCATCTGCTTAAATTTGTCAAAATCAGAATCCACATTCTTAGAATTTAACCACTGCTCTAACAGATCTTCTTTGATTTTTGCATACTCAACATGGGATTGCTTATCTTGCTTGTAAGTTGTCCTAAATTTTACTCTATAGGCTTCAGGAACAAGCTCATAGGCCTTAAGAATCAAGCTCTTAACTACATCATAATTATCAGATTGATCCTGAGGCAAAGATGCATAAGTTACTTGAGCTTTACCGGTGAGAACAGTTTGAAGGAGTACTGGCCAATACTTTTTGGGCCAATTAAAACCTGTAGCTACCCTCTCAAACAACTGAAAATACTTTGTTAAATTAGATTCATTAAAAGGAGGGACAAGTTTAACATTTTTAGCCACATCAAAATCATCAGAGCTAGATGATCCAGTTCCACCTTGTTTCATGCGATACTCATGGTCTGCCTGAATCTTAGAAAGTTCAGTTTGTGCCTGAGCCTGTACCTGTGCCTCCTGAATACGAGCCTGAGATTCAGCCTTCTTATCATTTGCCTGAAACTCAGCCTCCTGAATACGAGCCTGAGACTCTGCCTCCTTAGCCTGAGCCTCAGCCTCCTTAGCACGTGCCTGAAACTCAGCCTCCTTAACACGAGCCTCCTGCAGAGCTAGCTGTAACTTAGCTATTTCAATCTGCGTTTGCTCATTTGGAGGAGTAACATTAAACAAGCTTTTATTAATCATGTCAACAATTTGATGTTTAGAATGATGAGAGTGAACTGCAATTCCCAATTGTTGAGCAACAAGCTTAAGTTCATTCTTTGTTCTGTTTTCTACATCACACACTGTTTGCACATTTGACAAAAAATCTTGAATATCCTGATAAGAGGTCGCCAAATTTATGTTACAGAACAGAGAAAACTGTCCCGCAAAGTTCCAGGTTCAAAACAAAAGAGTTAGGTAAAATTACAAGTTAAAGTTTAATGCTCAAACTAACAACTAAACATTCAGGACTCATAAGGATAATGTAATGGCAAAAAACAGGTTAAATGTATGGTTAACTGGAATAGCCTCTATTAACACGAAATTGGCAAGAGTAAATTTATCTAAGTCAGCCCTGATAAAATAAGAAAACCAGATAATACTCAGTGAATGCAAGATATATTATTACAGATACAAAATATTATTACCACTGGCTGACAATATGAATTACAAAAACTTTACTAGACCTACGAATCAACACCTTATGTTATACAGTACAAGAACAAAATGTAATAACACTTATACTCAAATTACACAGCTGCTAGATGGCTGGAGACTTCCTGAGCACTCACAATAATAACAACTGTACAGGGGAGGACAGAGATGTGAACAAAATGAGGAGTAGGTCTAAGTGGCAATTAATGTAGAGACTGAGCTCATTATATAGGGGCCGGCAGAGCTTGATACAACTTGTAAGAAGGACGCGCAAATGAAGCCATAGGGGACAAAGAGTTGACAATCCTGCTCTGAACAACAGAAAGAACGACTTACTCTACTATAAGGGTAGAAGGGGGGAGTGAGGTAGAACACGCTCGTGATCAAACATGCAGCATACTGTATGTTAGAATTACACAAAGGATGATGAAATCATAGGCTATGTAACAATATATATATAAATATATACCGTAGACAGATAGATAGATAGATATACAGATAGATGGATAGATAAATACATGTATACTTATATATATATATATATATATATATATATATATATATATATATATATATATATATATACTGTATATATGTATGTACAAGAGGATGAGAAAAAGGCAGAGTATAAGAGAGAAGTGGAGGAACGATTGGGCAAATATGAATTGGAGCCGATGGGAGACGTGGAAGGTGTGTGTAGGATATTTACAGAAGAAATATGTGCAGCATGTGATGTGGTGTGTGGAAGGAAGAGAAGACGGAGGGGGGTGCAAGGAACAGCGTGGTGGACTGAAGAGTTGAAACAGGCTGTCGCACAAAAGAAGAAAGCATACAATGAATGGATGAAAAATAGGGGCGTGGAAGAAGTTGAGAGGCGGAAGAGAGAGTTATGTGTAGAAAGAAAGAAAGAGGTGAAAAGATTAGTAAGAGAGAGTAAGAAGAGAGTGGATGAGGAATTTGGAAGGAATTTCAGTGTAAAGTGGAGGGACTGTAAGAAAATGTTCTGGAAAGAGGTGAAAAGAGTAAGACAGGGTGGAAGTGAAGTTAGCAGGGGAGTGAAAGATAAAAATGGTAGATTACTAGTGGAGATGGGAGAAAAAGTGAGCAGATGGAGAGAACACTTTAAGGAATTGTTGAACGTAGAGGATGGAAGTAATGGCTGGGGAATGGCTGGGAGAAGGAGGGAGGCAAGAAGACAGGAAGAAATCAGTAGGATAGAAGTTGTGGAAGCAATGAAGAAAGTTAAATCGGGGAAAGCCCCAGGAATTGATGGAGTGTGTGGTGAAATGCTGAAGCATG
>NC_137026.1:11722279-11827279 GCF_032717465.1 Coenobita brevimanus | reverse complement strand
TGTACACAGCAAAGCAACAGAATCCTGCAAGGTATGTTATTACTTGAAGGAGATCCATGGAGTTTTCTATATCCTCTGGAGTCACATCAACATCGAACCTATGCATGTTTACCATATCATTATTTTCCATTTTCTCCCAGTTTGCTTCTTCAAATACTTTGAAGTAAACACTTTGGTTATAAAGAGGTAACTTCAGTACAGATATCATCCTCATTTTTTTTTTCACACTCAAACACTTGTCTAATGGATATGTTATAATTGCCTCTTGCAAGCTGCCGATATTTTCCAAATCTTGCCTCCAAATGATCAGTTTGAAATTTTCCTGGTAGTATATATTTCATCTTTAGTTCACCTATGCAATAATCGGTTATTTGTAATATGGCTGTGGTCGTATGTCTCAGAGCACTAAATGTTTCATTCGTCAGTTTTCCAGTCACTTCTGTCATGCTATCCCAAAGATTTAACCAGCTTAGGAAATTTTGCGGGAAAAAATATCTTTCATCATTGTCATCACTTGTCATTAGAGCAGCATATTTGTTTTGAAGACGACAACCTTTATATGGAGATTTTACGTTCATGACTGTCCACCAAGCATAGATTATCTGTATGTAATTAGCAACATCTTCAAAGCATGGTAAATTGTGTGTTTTCCCTAGAGTCATTAATGCTTGTACAATATATTCGTTGAAAATCTGCAACACTAAGCTGACATTTTGTTTTTCAAGATTTGAGGGTGATAAAGACTTTAGCGTAAGCTTATAGGCATGCTTGAGGAGGAAATCTGCTTCTAGAGAGTGAAGTTGTTTTAGAGTAGTAAAAGGAGCTTTACAAATTCTGGTTACTCTATTACATATCTCATCAATGGAAAAGTGTGGAAATTGCATGTACTTGTCATGATTTTTCTGACTGATCCAATTATTTCTAATGCATTTGAATATATGTACTGAATCAAACATAAAAAACAACGGCCTGGAAGTCCGTGCTGGATGGCGATAAACAGTGGAACATCGTGGTGGCGAGTGAAAATATGACATGGCCTTCCTATT
The DNA here is from genome assembly GCF_032717465.1 of Coenobita brevimanus. Classification (NCBI taxonomy): domain Eukaryota; kingdom Metazoa; phylum Arthropoda; class Malacostraca; order Decapoda; family Coenobitidae; genus Coenobita; species Coenobita brevimanus. The sequence goes on along the minus strand of NC_137026.1, from coordinate 11,826,233 downwards.
GATGGAGTTGTTGTCTGTCACTGCACATATGACTCTGAAGCCTATCTCCTCTAAGCCAATGATGATCCGCTTTATGAAATTGAACAGGTCTTCTGCTTGCATAGTTTTAGCAGGCAATATGTGAACAACATCCTTAAATTTTGAGCACAAGCTACTTATCATAAACACAAATGCACTGCTAGCTGCCTCAGTACTGTTGAAAGCTGACCCAACAACATTGCCACCTTTATAATCAAAATATTGCTTAACATGAATCTCATCGATTATTAGTGTTACAGTTACGTCACTCTGTGATAGAAATTTAAATTTATTCTTAATATACACCAAAAAGTTACTATTCTGTTGTTCAGCTGCCGGGCTCAAATGTGATAGGGTGAGTTTCCTAGCAGTAGAGTAGCTTGGCAAGAGTAAGTAACCAGTGTTCCTCAACAATCTGTAACCTTGTGGGGAGCAGTTATATAGTAAGGATGAAAATACCATGAACTCTGGTGAATATTCCAGTTTTTTTAATGTCATTAAGTGTAGCTGTTCACATATTACTTTCACGGTATTTATGTGCTTAGATGTCTCATCTCGTAAAAGTGATAACATTGAAATGACCAGTTGCAATATAAAAATCATTCTTCCAGGACTAGAAGCAGGTTCCTCACTGTTACTTTTTTTAGGTTTGCTAACAGCTCTTCGAGAGAATTAGTGTCACTGATATGTGAGGGAATACGATAGTCACCTAAATTCTGCATCTCAATTTCACCTACAAATACCCTCACTGCACAATGTTTATCAATTTCCAGAGACAATGTTATCTTATGATAAGGCATGCGTGCAATATGGCATATCAAGACTGATTCCCGATTATTGACTACACTCCAGAATGTATCCAGAAAATCGAGCTTCGCTAGCAGTTCATCCATCGTTGCAAACTTTCTTTGTTGCTTATACAGCAAATCATCTGCAACACTTTCTGCAATTGCGGTCTGAATTGCACCTTCTTCCTTTCTGCATCTCCTTGTATCTGGAGATTCTCTCAAGGAAGTAGTTGTTGAAAGATAGGAGGGACAGTTAGGCAACTTTGAAGGAACTGCCCCCTTCCTAAGTCTTGGCTTGCTTAATTTTGCTGTAAGTCTCCTCCCTGTTTTCTCATCAAAGTATGATGTTTCCCTCTCTATCTCCTCTGGCCGAAAGTGTAGTTCACACACCTGTACAAAGGTTGGTGCTGTAATTTATATATTTATTTTTTCATGCATGTATTCGTTTGGGTAACGGCCATACCACGTTGAGTACACCGCTCCCCGTCCAATCAGCGAAGTTAAGCAACGTTGGGTCTGGTTAGTACTTGGATGGGTGACCGCCTGGGAACACCAGATGCTGTTGGCATCCCTACGTGTCAAGTGGGGTTGGTGGAGGATTAGTGCCCCTCCCTGTAAAACTATTAACTCTGAGCCCTTGGCCACCCCGTCTGGAATGCATGGCGTCTGGCAATGAATGAATGAAAATTATATAACATCCCCTACGTTAGGGAATATTGAACAATTTATAGTTCTAAAAAATTCTGTTGCTAACTTTAATACTACATCAGTCTGGTCATACGACTATTATAGGTATGCTATTACAAGAAACATCTGACACGTTCATCAAATAAAAAAAATATATATATCGTTTTTAGGAGAACGCGCATTAGAGAAAATGGAGAAAATGGGAAAATAAAATGGGGGAACTATCGTTTTTTTTTAGTTCACATAATTACTGTCGCTAACGTTCGTTATAATGCATTATGCTGGTATTACAAATAGCAGAGGCAACATCCTGCATGCTATAACAAATACTACATTACTCAGATAAATAAATGAAAAATGAAGCTTTGTATCAAATCAAACGGAGAGTACACTTTACAGAAAATGGAAAACTAGGCTATTTTAGTTCATTGTTTACTAATGCAGTAAACTGATAATTATACGATTGTGATATGTATCAATGTCCATGCTATAACAAAGAACACCTGAAACATTCCTCAACTACTTGTATATCGGTGCATATATTATCTAATTTCTTTGAGTCGTCTAAAATGCGCTATAGGCTACTGTGACCCCGCGACTTCCGCCATTAAGGCTACCAAGGTCACCTCACTAACCCACCACATGTTCACTTCGGGTCACCAAGTTTATAACCCTTTCGTCAATATCTGGCAATCAACATATTATCTAAAGGTTAATGATCTTAGAATGTAATCATGGGACTATAAAAATAATACATTTACGTACCCTGCTGTACTGATTAGGTGAAAAATTATCCCGTTTTATTGCCCTTGTCCACTCGTCCACAAGTTCCTTGTCTTTAGGAAACGAGAAAATACACACAGAGGGGCCATTTTCATAGTTTCCTTTGCAGAATGGCACACAACACTTGCTTGGCATTATTGCAGATAGCAGTTAACAAGCCTGGGAGTCAAAGAAACCATGAATAATTCTAATGAATAAAGATACACAGATGTGGTGTACTACCGTCATGCTCCAGTAAATCACACTGACGAGTTGCCAATTAGACTCATGGTCGAGTTGCCAATATGGCATTGGAACTTGGAAGGACCTAAGGTCGTGACGTAGTGCTGACGTAGCAGAACATCTATCAGGCCTTCTCTCTCGGTGGCCTTGGCATGGGACCGTTTGAGTTTCCGATCGTCAATTTTCTCCTTCATTGTTTACCTTACACGGTGGCGCTATGTAAATCCTTGAGTAAGCTTCATTAAGTCTTCATCATATTCGCCTATTCCAAGTAGAGATTAAAGTAAACTATTTAAACGAGCGAAATTTAAGTGAGATATAGTAGAAAATAGCTAATCACGTCAGAGGTGGGCGGGGCTTAGGAGTACCCTGCACCCCCCTAGGCAGCAATGAAATTACCTCTCAGTAGTACTCACGGAACGCCATTTTGTTTCCACTGTCTGTGTGTTATCCCGACTTTATTGCGAAATTCATCTGTCGTCCACTGAAATATGGAGTTTCTGCTATAAGGTAAGTGATATTTAGAGCCAGAGGGCATTTACAGGTGATAAATTATATTGTGGATGCCCAATTAATGATGAATACCTCCACATAAAGAGTGCATGCCGGTGACACCATCATCTATGTATTGCTTGTTGATGTGCGGTGAGCCGTGTTTTATCGTGATCTTCCCCATTCATCTGCTGGAACATGGCATTTTTAATAAAAAATAGAGGGTAATTAAAGGTCAGAGTGTAATTTGATGAGGTAATTTAGAATGAATGCTTGATTAATAGTGAAAACGGTAAAACAAGCATACACAAGCGATGCTGATAATTTGATGGTTGTCGTTCAATTCTTCGTTAATCCACTGGTATATATCGTTTTTTTATTACAAGGGATAATTAACGATTAGAGTGTCACTTGAGATGATAATAAAAAATGTGGGTGTGTGATTTAATAGTGAAAATTGTGAAAAACAGATGCCATTGGTGGCCAATAACTTGCTTGTTGATAGGTATTGCTGCAATTAGAGGCTTCACCAAACATGTTTAAGCAGTCTGACACCATGTGGTCTAGCGTCGCCCAGCATCGACTAAATATTTTTGCGGGGTTTTAAAGAACCGTGAAATTGTACCTAATGCCAAGTTTATAATAATACTGGTATTTATAGGAATATTTTTTCCTATTCAATCAAGCGCATATATATATATATACCTGTAAAGAAAGTATAACCAGGCTTTCAGAGAATCTTAGCTTGGGGACTAAAATAGTGTGCTGTATATTTACATATATTTGAATAAATCATGTGCAGTTAGTAAAAGGCTATTGCCTTCAGGACTTCTGATGTGTGTGTTTTAGCATGCTTTAACCCACCCCGTCCCGTCGACGTATGGGTACGTTGCAACATTTTGCATTTCCCAGTCCTGACGACGTACTGGTACTTCGTGCAATTGCAAGGTCCCAAATTTGCACAATTTTAAATTTTCGCGCGTGATTTTTCGTACGTATACACTGGACACCTTCCTCTATTCCTCTACAAGATGCCAAGCAAGGACAATGCCTTACACCGCATAACCTCCCCCCCCCACGCCATTGTCTCGGCAACTCACCTGTTACCGGTGACCTGGCCAATAAAGACATTCAGGGCCAGAGTGATTCCCCATTCCATGACAATGTGGAGGACAAAGTTTATGTAGCATTAGAGGGAGAAACAGTCAGAAATGATGATCAGGTAATGTGACAAAAGAAGGTCAGGTATGGTGATGAGTTAGTGAGTGAAACAACGCTTATAATGCCTATATTACTGTTTGAAAACCAATATACTCTCGTACTACATATAAATTCGTACCAAGTAAATAAAGAAATACCGTTTATGAGTGGTGTGAAATAGTTGTCCTCCCACAGAACTCGTTTTCTTTGGTGCCAGCCTGTTAGAAAATCCAGTCAGGTAAGGAGGTACTGCTACCTGGATCGAGTTTTTTAAACCTCAGGTGAGCGATTTCTCTATGAAATTTCGATGTCTCTCACGAAAAGCGGAGGTTTTAGCCAAAAAAATTTTTCTCGAAAATACCTTGGGACTGGGGGGTGTCGAAGGTGCGAAATAGCTTGGGACGTGACTGGTCAAAGTAGTAAGCAATTCCTCTTAAAATAATGTACTGAACGATTGTTTAGTTGGTGAGTCAGCCATATTAATCCAAACAAATGGCAGTGCGGTACGACACTATAATCATAACAGAGTACAAGTTGAATTGTAAACTTACTAAACTGTGCAGTGGAGCCAGGGAAACATTTAAAAGAATTATTTGTGTTAGACTTTGGTTACTAAGCTGAGCAAGATGTCCAACAGGTCCGTATTGTTAGGAAAAGTCATACATCAGGCAGGGCGGCATATCGAAAGGTGTTGCTAAATATGCGGCTACACATCTATTATCTTTTGCGGATACTAACGAATGACAAATATTTTAATCACTGTTATCTTGCTTTATGGATGGTTCCAGTAAAATTACCTAGGTTTTGTCTCTATGTTATGCTTACAGAGATGAGTAAACTAACGAAAATGGAGATTACAAAATGACACTTATAATATATTATATATAATCAAAGGGCTCCCATATTGTAATTTCTTTATAGCATATCATGCCATCTGGGTAATTTGATGAGTAAAATATGTTTTGAGGTGTTTTTGTTTCAAAATTAAAAAGAAATCAAGCACTGGCTACTTTTCCAGTGCTTACCCCGCATCAGAGCTGGGCGACGGAAGCGAACCTAGTGGCAGATTTCTGAAACAGGATCTGGTGAAGTCTCTAATTATCTTGAAATTCGACTGTCATCTGCTGGAATGCCATTATTATTATTATTATTATTATTATAAGAAGGGATAAATAAAGATCAGAGTGTAACTAGAGGCTATCACAAGCAGTGTGAATGCCTTATTGATAGTGAAAATCGTTACAAAACACATGCAGTTGATGCTGGAATATTTGCATGTTGTTGATGTTCTTTGCAGCATTTAAGATAAAATTCTCCTTTCATACGCTGTTGTATGGCATTTTTAATATAAGATAAAGAACATACAGATGCTGGTGTGAAATATGCGATTTTCGAAAGTTAGAACTAAATTATGTGAAAACTTTGACAAACTCAGCAGGCACTGTTTGATACTTTGCTTGTTGTTGATGTGCTTGGCTGCTGTTAACGCAATATATCCTCCTTTCGGGGGATAGGGAGGGAGTTGAGGGTCATATTGGTGCCAACACGTGAAGGCGTCCCTCTCCAGCACTCGATGACAGAAAACCATTTGTGTGTGTGTGTGTGTGTGTGTGTGTGTATGTGTGTGTGTGTGTGTGTGTGTGTGTGTGTGTGTGTGTGTGTGTGTGTGTGTGGTTTGCTGTGTTTATCGTCAAGCGCACTGATCCGGTAATATGCCGTTTGTATTATATAGCAAAGGTTTATTTAAGACTGGAGTGTAATCAGAGGTAATAATAGTGGTTGTGCATGCTGGATTTACAGTGAAAACGGTGATAGAAAAGGTGCATAAGAGTAGGACAACTAGGGCCTGCGGACTGCCTTCCATAGCCAACTAAAACAATTTCAACTTGACTCCCTATTTATTTATTTGTTTTATCCATATTTACCGTAGTATTTATCTTTTTGATACTGAGATTGGTAATGGGGTGTACAGAAAAGAAATGTTGACAATTGAGGGAAAAGTCAAGCGCCCAAACCAATTTTCTTAGCTTTGCATTTCTCAAACTGTTTCGACTTTGTTTCATTATTTATTAATGCATTTATTATGCATGTTAGACTTGGATCCATATTCTCGTCGGACAAGGTAGCTCCCTAATACCTTTTCATAAGTAATTTATTTTGCTTATTACTTCTTACTGTCCACGTGTTACTTAACTGTTTCTAATATCGTCATACTCTGCATAAATTATGTACAAAAGGATATTAACCAGTCATAGCGAAGATTAAGTCACTAAGGAAGAGGTGTTAGGGTGCAGCCACACTTGCTGGAAACATGTGTTGGCAACTGTTTCAAACTGTGATCAAAACAATGTTACAGAGATTTGAAACACAAGTGTCTCGAACATGTTGGCAACTCTGCTGGAATCATGTTGGTAGCACCGGCGTGGACAAGGCTTTGAGCTGCGGACATGAATCTAATACAGCAGTATACCATTACCTGGGACCGATACCATTTCAAAATCTGTCTTTGACATCCTGAAGAAATTATGAAACTCTGACGTATCCCCCACTTGCACCGGTAGCAATCCAATGTCATCTCTAACAAGGTCATTTACAAAATGATGTCCTTCACCATAAAGGTTTGCCTTACGTGGTGGACGCACCCAAAATCGCTGACGAGCACGTATTTTTTGTTCCTGCTGTGCACATAATACAACCGTTGCGGCTGCAGCAACTAAGGTGTCCTACATCATTGCCATGTTGCTGGGTAGTCTCTCACAAGTCTGGGCCACACGACTACTTCACCTTTGTTTCGAACATGTCAGTGACTTTCTCGAAAACCATGCTTGTGACATTGCCTGTAACATGTCTGTGACGTGTTGCTAACATGCTTGAGGCATGAATCTAACATGTCATGAGCAATGTTTCCGACAATGTTCGAGGGCAGGTGTGGCCGCACCTAAGGGTGCAAACCTCTCTGGTGATGGACATCATTTTGTAAATTACCTCGTTAGAGATGACATTGGACTGCTACCTATACAAGTGGGGGATACTTCAGAATTTCCTAATTTCTTCAGGATGTTAAAGACAGATTTTGAAATGGTATCGGTCCCAGGTTATGGTATACTGCTGTGTTAGATTCATGTCCGCAGCTCAAAGCCTCGTCCACACCAGTGCTACCAACATGATTCCAGCAGAGTTGCCAACATGTTCGAGACATGTGTTTCGAAAATGTCTGTAACATTGTTCCGTGCACAGTTTGAAACATGTTGCCAACACATGTTTCGAGCAAGTGTGGCCGCACCCTTAGGGAGCGACAAGAATTCGAGCTTTGGTATTAAGGCTGAAAATAAGAACATGGTCGAAAATGAAGTAAAGTGGAGCGGCCTGGGACTCTACTACTGGTGTACAGCATTCAAACCCATGTCACCTGTTTCCTTCTTTTGCCCCTGGGGATAGGGGGGTTTCAAGAATACTCCCCCAGTATCCCTGCTTGTTGTACAAGGCGACTAAAAGGATTGGTGGTGGGTTAGTGCCCCACCCCGTAAAAAGAACTAACTTAACAAGTGAATAAAGTGCCTCGGACCAGGATGGACCATACGTTGACGACTAAGGAACGGACAAAGGATATTCTTAGGGTGGGGACGTGGAATGAGAGAGGCGTGAATGATGAAGTGAAAGAGAGAGAGATTGTGCAGGTGCTTGAGGATGCAAGAGTGGATATATGTGGATTGACTGAAACTAAATGGGAATGTGAAAGGGTGAGAGAATGGGAATACGGTTTAGGAATATGTGCAGGAGTTAATGAGAATGAGAGAGCAAGAGAGGGAGTATGTCTGATGATAAGCAAGAAGTGGAAGGAGAATATAAGGTAGTATGGAACAGTGGGTGCAAGGATTGTATGGGTAAGGATGAGAGTAGGTATACAAGCGTGGGCAATTGTGTGTGCGTGAGCGCCGACAGAGGACCAAGTGGCAATAGTGAAAGATGAGTTTTGGGCGAGTTTAGAAGCATGTATGGACACCTTTGAGAGGAGTGAGAGAGTGTTTTTGATTGGAGACATGAATGGGAAAGTCGGGAATGTACGAGTGGATGGAGTGGTTGGTCAGTGGGGTGTGCCAGCTGAAGTAGATGGGAATGGTAGTGCTTTGTTGGACATCTGTGCTGGTTAGGGGTTAGCAATAGCTAACACCTACTTTCAGCATAAGATGATCCACAGGTATACATGGAGGGTTATGAGGAGGATGGATGGTGAACTTTTTTGAACAAAAGGCAATGATAGACTATGTGTGTGTGGATGAGCGAATGAGAAGACAAGTGTTGGATGCAAGAGTGTGGAGAGGGTGGGGGAATGGAATCTCGGACCATCACTTAGTGATGACCAAGGTAAGGCTGCAAAGAAAATGGTTGAAGAGACGAAGGGGAAGACAGGAGGAAACAGCTCCTGTGAGAAGAGTGGAGAAAGTGCAAGACAGTGAAAGAATGGCAGAATATTAGAGCATAGTGGAAGAAAGATTGGGAAGTTATGAGTTAGAGTAGATGGAAGGGGTGGAAGACGTACGTAAGATATTCACCGAAGAGATAGGTGCAGCATGTGACTTGGATTGTGGAGTGAGGAGGAGATGCAGGGGTGTGCAATGGACAGCATGGTGGAATGATGAGGTGAAACGAGCTGTGGAACAAAAGAAGAAGGCATATGGTGAATCGCTAGTGAGTAGAGGCAGGGGAGAAGATGAGAGAGAGAAGAGAGAGATATATGTGATCAGGAGATGGGAGGTGAAGAGATGGGTGAAGGAGAGTAAGAAGAAAGTGGATAAAGAATTTGGGAAGAATCTGAGTGTGAAATGGAGGAAGAGTAAGAAATTGTTTTGGAAGGAGGTAAAGAATGTAAGGTAGTGTGAAAGGGGAAATAGTAGGGGAGTGAAAGATACGAATAATAGATTGTTGGTGGAGAAAAGAGAGAAATTGAGGAGATGGAAGGAACACTTTGAGGATCTGTTGAATGTAGAGTGAAAGCAGTGCGAGTATAAGTGGTTGGGGAATGGCTGGGAGAAGGAGAGATGAGAGGAGGAAGAAGAGATCAGTAGGACGGAAATAGTAGAAGCAATGAAGAAGATCAAGATGGGAAAGGCCCCAGGAATTGATGAAGTGTGTGGTGAAATGCTGAGGTATGGGGGTGAGATTGTAGTGGAGTGGATATGGAAGTTATATAGTGTCACTGGCGTAGTTACCCCAGTAGCGAATGGGTGAAATAGAGGATAAGGTGATAATGAAAGAAGAGGGAGGCGAGATATTAATAACAAAAAATCTTTTTCTTATCAGTTTTGCTGCCTGTAAGGGTAACCCTAGTCCCCACATTTATTTACCCAAGCGGTCACTTTTGCCTTCTCAGCTGATAAGACACCAGATGTTTTTCTCACAAATTACCCAGAAAGTTCCTCTTGTCCTTGAACTGTGGGTGTGACATAATGTGGGAGGAGCAAAGTAGGGATGTTTGCCAACTAGTAGCCTAAATGGCACTTTCGTCACGTTCTTGATGGCACGCAATTGGTTCTGTGTGAAGTGTATGAGGCCCTCATTGGTAGCAGGTGCCTCTATTGTTTCTGTATGGACAGAGATTATTTTTAAGACAGCCTAGTGGTTAATTAGCTGAGAAAGGCGGAGCAAGCTCCTTTATAAGCTCCAGGAAAATGTGAAGAGACACATTTAAGTCTTATTTTTGTACACACTTCCCTGTACACATTTAGTCTCATTTTTGTACACACATCCCTGTACACATTTTGTCATTTGTACACATTTTGTCCCATTTACTGTCACGTTACACTTTTGTCACATTGTGTTGCACTTTTCCCCAACACTACTCAGTACGAGACATTGATTACAAAACACACTGTTTGTGTACAATTTCCCATTTTTGGTTCACTCCTCCATTTACACTAGTGTGTGAATTATATCTGGATTTACCCTTCCAAGTCTCCACGTTTCCTCGAGCTTTGTGAGTACTTAGCTTCCACTGAGTGTATTCTGGTTAGGTATGAAATAACCTGTTTTATATTTGTATCTTGAGGCCTATATGAATCCTCCCTTTTGTAAAACGAACCCTGGTTTCTTTTTTGGTTGTGTATGTTATAGTGTACAGTAAAGTTAAGTTAGTTTTCTTGCAAACTTTATCTTATCCCTTTTGGTGCTTAATTAAGGGTTAAGAGTGCACCGTAATATACACCCCCATAACAATTTGGCGACCTCCTGGCCAGGATAGCTCTGTGACATAATATTGGCAACCTTGGCCACATACACAGTGCTTACTCTCACCTACTTAACTATAATCAGTAATCATGGCCCTAATGAGTGATAGTGATGTGAAAACAATTTTGGATTCTTAGCCTTCCCCAACCAGAGTGAAAACACTCGCAAAACATGAGCTCATATTGGTTGCCCAGGCCTTACAGTTGAGATTTCCTGCCTCAGTCACTAAGTTACTTGATATAATATTGGACACCATGTTTGAGCAAAGTGAGTCATCTATAGCTAGTTCTGAGCCATTTGATACTGCACAAGGTGTTGACCCTGAGCCTTTGGCATCGGAGATACCTGGCCCTAGTGATATTTCTGCTCATGATACTGGTGACAAAGTGCAACTTGAGTTAGCCAGAATTAAGCTGAGGGAACTAGAAGTGCAATCAATAATGAGAGAACAAGAATGGAATGCCAAAATGAAGGAAATAGAATTACAGGCTCAAATGAGACAAAAGGAAATGGATCACGAATACAGACTGAAGCACCCTGGTTTACCTAGAGCTAGTAGTTCATCTGCCAAGGAATCTTTTGATGTTGCTAGGAACATTAAGCTAGTACCTCCCTTTAATGAGCAAAATGTCACCAAGTATTTCCATATGTTTGAAAAGATGGCAGGTCGTCTCTCGTGACCAAAAGACTCTTGGACAGTACTGCTGCAGAGTGTTTTGAAAGGAAAGGCTAAAGAGGCTTATATTTCTCTATCTGTTGATCAAAGTGCTAACTGTGATTGTTTAAAAGATGCCATTCTCAAAGCATATGAACTCGTGCCAGAGGCATATAGGCTTAAATTTAGATCCACCTTTAAACAGAGAGATCAGACTCATGTGGAATATGCTAGTGTACTCACAGACTAATTTGATCAATGGCTGCATTCTAAGAAAGTTGATGTAAACTTAAAGAATTAATGATCTTGGAGAACTTCACTGGTAAAATAGATAGGGATGTAGCTTCATACCTAGTGGAAAAAGATTTAGATACCCTAGCTGAGGCTGCTGTTGTAGCAGATAACTACGGTATAATTCATGAGCATGAACGTAAGCCTCAGTTATTTGTTAAGGGTAGGAGAGTGAACCAACCAGTTTTTGTGAACCCTTCTTCTGGTAAAGGCAAGTAAATGTCAAGTAACACTAGTGGGAACACTGCAACCCCAGAGCATGTTAGTTCTACTAAAGTAAGTGAGGACAGTGTTGCCAGAGGGTCAAGAAAAAGTTTCAGATTTTGCCAGTATTGCCAGAAAACGGGGCACTTGGAGGATTGGTGCTGGAAAAAATGAGGGAAAAGTCCCTCGGTAAAACCTGTTTCTTTAGTAAACTCTTGGGAATCTTTTGACACTTATAGAGAGCAGCCACCCACAGATAGCGGTAGTCAGACACGACCCCAGGTGCGTATTGTTGATAAGGCCAGAGTGGAATTGTCAGTGGTGGATAGACAGACTCCTGTAGAGCCAGTGTTAGACACTAGTAAGACTGGGGAAATGCAGCCGTCAGGTTCAGGTGAGAGTGGTAATAAGACTCCATCAGAGTGTCCTCCCCCAAGCAGTACTCAAAGTGACTCCTTCCCAGGTCATTTATTTGCTAACTTTATTTCTAAGGGGTTAGTTTCAGTTGATGGAAAAGGTGGTAAGGAAGTCACTATACTTAGAGACACAGGAGCTTCACAGTCACTAATGTTGAAGGGGATTGTTGATGTAGCTGACCCTAATGAATGTGTCTTGCTACAGGGTATAGTTGAGTTTGTATCTGTTCCCCTAGTTGAGGTGAAGCTCCAGTCAGAGTTAGTTACTGGTTCAGAGTTAGTTACTGGTTCTGTGCGTGTGGGTGTTGTTGACCAGCTTCCTGTACAAGGGGTCACTTTCCTTTTGGGTAATGACCTGGCGGGAGGACAGGTGAGTGCTGTTCCCTGCGTGTCAAAAACTCCCCTGAGTGAGGATAGGACTAAAGAGTTAGAAGAGACATGTCCTAAATTGTTTCCCGCATGTGCTGTAACTAGAGCTATGACGGCAAAAGCCAGCCATGAGAATGTTGACAATAATGGCACTGGCAATGCCGATGATGATATTGGGCTTGGTGATACTTTTTTTGCCCAGTTAAATGACTCAGAGGTTGATGATTCTCCCCAGACTGATGCAAAGTTAGCTGATATGCAAAGATCTGATCCAGAGATTGCCACTTTAATTGACTCAGCAGTTAGGGAAGATGAATGTGAGTCTGAACTGACAGAGTGTTATTATTTAAGGCCAAATAACGTATTAATAAGAAGATGGAGACCTCCTAGTGTTGCTCATGATAAAGAGTGGGAGACTGTACATCAGGTGGTGGTTCCAAGACCCTATAGGCAAAAAATTATGTCCATTGCTCATGACTCTTCTTTAGCAGGTCACTTAGGGGTGAGGAAGACTCTCTCCCGCATCTGGCAGCATTTTTACTGGCCTGGAATCCATCGAGATGTCTCTCGGTTTTGTAGGTCATGTCACACCTGTCAGCTAGTCGGTAAGAGCAATAAGCCCATTCCTGCGGCTCCTTTGATTCTTCTACCTGTGTTTGAGGCCCCATTCACTAGAGACCTTGTGGACATTGTTGGCCCTTTGTCTAAGACCTCTTCAGGCCAGCAGTACATCCTCACAATGTTAGACATGGCCACTAGATATCCTAAAGCCATTCCCTTGAGAAATATTTCAGCTAAATTGGTTGTAAAGGAGATGCTAACCTTCTTTACCCGTTTTGGTGTCCCTAAGGAGATGCAGTCAGATCAAGGGAGTAATTTTAAATCCAAACTGTTCAGACAAACCCTTAAGGAGTTAGGAATCTCACAGATCACTTCCTCAGCATATCATCCTCAGAGTCAAGGTGCATTAGAGAGGTATCACCAAACTTTGAAGGGTATGCTCAGAAAACTATGTGTTGATGAAAAGGAATGGGACAAGTGTTTGCCTTTCCTACTTTTTCCAACCAGAGAGGCATCGAGCGAGTCCTTGGGCTACTCCCCATTTCAGTTAATCTTTGGCCATGAAGTAAGAGGTCCTCTTAAACTTCTCAAAGAACAATGGGTCAAGGATGATGACCAAATTAACTTGCTAGACAATGTGTCAAAATTTAAAGAAAGACTGGCCTATAGTATGGAAGTAGCCAGGGCACACTTGGAGTCCTCTCAGGAAAAGAAAGTTAGGCACAGAGTGTTTCACCCAGGAGGTCAAGTTCTTGTCTTGCTTCCCATTCATGGTCAGCCTCTGCAGGCAAGTTTTGCAGGCCCTTATCTAGTGGAAAAGAGGGTAGGTGAAGTAAATTATGTCATTTTAACCCCAGACCGGAGGAAGGAACGAAGATTGTGCCATATAAATATGTTGAAGGAGTACCACAGGCAAGATGTGGACCCCCCTAGTGCTGCATGTGTGGTGTTGGCTGTCGAGTTGGCAGAGGACGAGGGCTGCCCTTTGACTTTGGACCAGATGACCAGTTGGGGAGAAAACCAGGAAGCTTGGAGTACACTGACTGATAAACTCTCCCACTTGACTGCAGAGCAGTGTGCTGAGCTTGTTGCCCTTCTCACGAAGTTCCCTGATGTGTTCCGGGACACCCCAGGATGGACAGAAGTGGCAGAGGAAGATGTGGACGTTGGAGATGCCAGCCCTGTCAAGCAGTCCCCCTACCGGGCTAGTTCTCAGAAGAAGACCATCATTCGAGAGAAGCTGAACTACATGTTGCAGCAGGGGTTAATCGAGTCCTCTCAAAATGAGTGGTGCTCCCCGGTCATAGTGGTTCCAAAACCCCAATGGGTCAGATCGCTTTTGTATTGATTATCGTAAAGTCAACTCCCTTACCAAGACTGATACTTACCCACTTCCTAGAGTAGATGATTGTGTGGACACGATAGGCAGTGCTAAGTTTATCACAAAATTAAATTTAATGAAGGGATTTTGGCAAGTCCCACTCACAGAAAGGGCCCAAGAAAATTCCTGTTTTGTGGTTGGTGGCAGAACTTATAAATGTAAGGTCATGCCCTATGGTATGTAGAATGCTACTGCCACCTTCCAAAGGCTGATGAATGATCTCACCAAGGATTTTGAGAGCTGTGTAACTTATATTGACGATGTTGTTATTTTTAGCAACACCTGGTAACAACACTTGAGCCAACTAGATGCCTTGCTTCAGAGACTGTCCTCTGCTAATTTAGTGCTTAATTTAGCTAAATGTGAATTTGTGAGGGCTCGAGTGCAGTACCTAGGTTATGTGGTCAGTTTAGGCCAAGTGAGTCCACCTGATGTTAAAGTTCAGGCCATAGTCAATTCCCCCCAACCCAAAAATAAGAGAGAGTTGCAACGATTCTTGGGTATGGTAGAGTACTACAGACGTTTTGTCCTGAACTTCTCTGATATTGTAGCTCCCCTCACTGATTTGTTAAGAAAAGGAGTCAAGTATGAGTGGAAGTCAGAATGTGAGGAAGCGAATTCTAAAGTCAAAGCCATCATGTCAAACCACCCAGTGCTTCAAGCTCCCAATTTTGATAAATCCATTAAATTAGCTGTTGATGCCAGTGGCCTAGAGGCCGGTGCAGTTTTGCTTCAGGATAATGATGAAGGCTTTGATATACCTGTGCTATTTTAGCAGAAAGTTCAATAAGGCCCAGAGAAATTATTCAACTATTGAGGAAGAACTCCTTGCACTCATACTTGCCCTTCAACACTTTTCTGTATATGTTGGTCCAGGGTCAGGTGATGTTGTAGTGTACACTGATCACCACCCTCTGAAATTTTTGTTCCGATTTAAGGACAAAAATCTTAGATTGACCCACTGGGCCCTATTTTTGCGAGCATATTCCCTTGATGTAAGATATGTAAAAGGTGTTAGTAATGTTTTAGCAGATTACCTGTCCAGACTTGACTGTATAGTATCCAGAAACTTCCCCTTGGGAAATTTCTTCTCTCAGGAAGGGAGGTGTCACTGGCGTAGTTACCCCAGTAGCGAATGGGTGAAGTAGAGGATAAGGTGATAATGAAAGGAGAGAGAAGTGAGCCATTAATAGCAAAAAATCTTTTTCTTACCAGTTTTGCTGCCTGTAAGGGTAATCCTAGTACCCACGTTTATTTACCCAAGCGGTCACTTTTGCCTTCTCAGCTGATAAGACACCAGATGTTTTTCTCACAAATTACCCAGAAAGTTCCTCTTGTCCTTGAACTGTGGGTGTGACATAATGTGGGAGGAGCAAAGTGGGGATGTTTGCCAACTAGTAGCCTAAATGGCACTTTCGTCACGTTCTTGATGGCACGCAATTGGTTCTGTGTGAAGTGTATGAGGCCCTCATTGGTAGCAGGTGCCTCTATTGTTTCCGTATGGACAGAGATTATTTTTAAGACAGCCTAGTGGTTAATTAGCTGAGAAAGGCGGAGTAAGCTCTTTTATAAGCTCCAGGAAAATGTGAAGAGACACATTTACGTCTCATTTTTGTACACACATCCCTGTACACATTTAGTCTCATTTTTGTACACACTTCCCTGTACACATTTAGTCTCATTTTTGTACACACATCCCTGTACACATTTTGTCATTTGTACACATTTTGTCCCATTTACTGTCACGTTACACTTTTGTCACATTGTGTTGC
Source organism: Coenobita brevimanus (assembly GCF_032717465.1). Lineage (NCBI taxonomy): Eukaryota > Metazoa > Arthropoda > Malacostraca > Decapoda > Coenobitidae > Coenobita > Coenobita brevimanus. The sequence goes on along the minus strand of NC_137026.1, from coordinate 11,810,169 downwards.
ACTTTTCCCCAACGCTACTCAGTACGAGACATTGATTACAAAACACACTGTTTGTGTACAATTTCCCATTTTTGGTTCACTCCTCCATTTACACTAGTGTGTGAATTATATCTGGATTTACCCTTCCAAGTCTCCACGTTTCCTCGAGCTTTGTGAGTACTTAGCTTCCACTGAGTGTATTCTGGTTAGGTATGAAATAACCTGTTTTATATTTGTATCCTGAGGCCTATATGAATCCTCCCTTTTGTAAAACGAACCCTGGTTTCTTTTTTGGTTGTGTATGTTATAGTGTACAGTAAAGTTAAGTTAGTTTTCTTGCAAACTTTATCTTATCCCTTTTGGTGCTTAATTAAGGGTTAAGAGTGCACCGTAATATAAACCCCCATAACAATACATTGGCTTGGGAAGAGGGAAGGGTTCCAGAGGACTGGAAAAAGGTATATTTGTTCCTTTATACTAAGGAAAAGGGCAGAGAGAGGTATGTGGTAACCATAGGGGTGTTTGCCTTCCTAGTGTGACTGGAAAAATATATGGTAGAATACTCATTGATAGGGTTAGGGATATAACAGAGGAGTTACTTGGAGATGAACAAGGGGGATTTAGGATAGGAAAAGGGTGTGTAGATCAGATATTTGTTCTAAGATGCTTAGTGGAGAAGTATCTAGAGAAAGGAAAGAAAGTGTATGCTGCCTTCATGGACTTGGAGAAAGCTTATGACAATAGACAGACAAGGTATGTGGAAGGTATTGAGAATATATGGAGTGGAGGGAAAATTGTTGAGTGTTGTGAAGAGTATGTTCAAAGGAGCTAGGGCTACTGTGCGAATAGATGGTGAGCTGAGTGAGTTCTTTGATCTCAGTGTGGGACTGAAGCAGGGTTGTTTGATGTCTCCATGGCTGTTTAGTATCTATATGGATGGCATTGTAAAGGAGGTGCAAGGTAGGGCAGTGGATGTGCGGCTGGCTCTAATGAATGAGGGTGAGATTTGGAAGATTCTGGTGTTTTTGTTTGCTGATGATATAGTACTGTTGAGTGAAGATTAATGGGAGTTGCAAGGTTTGGTGAATGAATCTGGGACAGTGTGTAGGAAGAGGAATCTGAAAGTTTATGTAAACAAAAGTAAAGTTATGGTGTTTGAGAGGAATGAAGACACAGAATGCACAGTGAGGTTGGATGGCGAGGATATGGAGAATGTGAGTGCATTCAAGTACTTGGGTAGTGTGATGAGTAAGGATGGAACGTTGGAGGATGAAGTGCGTGAAAGGGTGCAGCAGGGAAGGAAGGTTGTTGGTTCACTGAAGGCAGTGATGAGAAATAAGGAGGTGAGTATGGAAGTTAAGAAGTCACTGCATGATAGTATTGTGATCCCTACCCTGACGTATGGAAGCGAGGCATGGACCTTGCATGAGGGGACCAAATCAAGAGTGAGAGCAGTGGAAATGAGCTACTTGAGAGGAGCATGTGGAGTGACATGGAGGGACAGGTTGACGAATGAAGAAGTGAAGGAACGTTGTGGGGTGGATGTGGATGTGGTTGAGAAGATTAGGAGAAATACACTTAGGTGGTTTGGACATGTGGAGAGAATGGAGAATGGAAGACTGACTAAGGAGGGTGTATGTAGGTGAGGTGGAGGGAGGGAGAGGGAGAGGAAGACCGAGGATGAGGTGGAGGGATGGAGTTGAGAGGTATATCAGGGAGGAGTGAGTGAGCTGGGGGGAGGGTAGTCAAATGGTTGGTGACAGAGTGACTTGGAGGCGTTTTGTCTGCGGCCACCCTTTGCGGGATTAGGGCGTCGGGCTATAGATAGACAGATAGATAGATATTCTCCAAACTAACGCCAAACGAGTGCGTTAGGAGATACACATTAAGGTGGTTTGGCCATATGGAGAGGATGGAGAGTGAGAGACTGACGAGGAGAGTTTATGTGAGTGAGGTGGAGGGGGGAGAGGGAGGGGGAGGCCAAGGATGAGATGGAGGGATGGAGTGGAGAGGTATATGAGAGAGAGGGGCGTGAGCTGGGAGCAGGGTAGTGAAAAGTAATGGCGGTGGACAAAGCGACATGGAGGCGATTTGTTTGGGGCCATCCCTTACGAGATTAAGGCGTCTGGCAATAGCCAGATAGCCAGATGGTGTTTATGCTTTTGATGTCTTCGATTGCTTCCTGATCAGCTTATATTCTCTGGGCTATTTTTATTATTATTGTCATGAAAATTTTGAATAAAGTAACAGAAGGAGCATCAGAAAACGATTCTGAGGAATTCCACAGAATAGGAAAATATGAATGTGGTAAACACATTCCAATAGAAGTAACATTGCAAAGCTTAAATATAATGGAAGATGCAATGAGAAATTACAAAAAACTACATGAAGAGGAGAAATGAAGAACATATTGATGAGGAGATGCTTAAACAAAGAAGATGGGGAAATATTAAAAGAAATAAAATAAATCGAAAAAGCAAAAAGGAAAAATAATGAGAGGACTAAAGAAGAAGAAAGACATTTTTATCTTCAATGTAGTAGGGCTACAGGTGAGGAAGTGCATATAAACAGAAGAGCCAGTTAAATGACAAAATAGTACACCAAACAGAGAGATAATTTAAAGATAGTAAAATGAAAATATTGTTTTCAAATGTAGATGGTTTAGTTTCCAAATTAATGGAGTGAAAAGACAATATAAGAAACCTCAGGTAATTTGTCTTACGGAAATGAAGTTAAATACTAATATAGCAATTGATACATTAATTATAGAGAATTACAAAATATAAAGGAGAGATAATGATACTGACAAGTAAAGAATCACAAACAAAGTAGATTTACGTAAATTTACCAGAAGCAGTACAAAAAAAAAAAAGGAGACAATTATAGCAACTATATAATTATATGCCTCCTCCAAGAAGGACTTGGGAGGTGACCAAATACAGGAAGTTGGTAGAGAATACATTTAAAAGTATTAGAACATTATTGCAAAATATGAAGGATAAATGTAAAAGGATTATATTTAATGGAAATTTTCATAGGAATGTACACTTGGAAATTTTGGGAACACAGAGTACTGAAAACCACTGGGATAATAAGCATTTACAATAACTCAAGATATATATTTTTCTTTGTCAGCATGTAACATCCAGTATCAGGAAGACAGGATTAGATAAGCCATCTGTATTAGATTTGGTGTCCAAAAGGCAAAAGGATGATATTGAAAACACGATTTATAGTCCCCCACTTGGAAAGAGCAACCATGTACTATTATAGTCGGTTTCAGGGAATCTGACACACTGATTTTCCAGCGAGGACAGGTGGAATAGGTAACACTGCTAGATGCTCTCGGGCTGTGATTGGTCAATCCCTATCGTGTCTGAACGTGCGCAAAATTGACTTTGTGTTCCAACCAAAACCCTCATTTATTTGTAAGATGCCAGATTATACAGATACAAATTAATGCAATGATACCTTTAATGATAAATATGTGCCTTTTAAATTGTTAGAAATAAACCTGAACGACACTGATAAAACAAAGTCACAACTGGACGCATATGGTCAACAGTCAGCGACTGAAGCAGGGCTAAGGATGAGATTTATTAGTTTATATTGTCATTTCACACCCACCCTGCCACCCACCACACCCACCCCACCCTGCCACCCACCACACCCACCCAACACCACCCTGCCACACACCACAACCATACAACACCACCCTGCCACCCACCACACCTACCCAACACCACTCTCCCACCCACCACTTATATTCCCATGTCTTGTCAACAAATCCAGTATTTTTCTATGTATATATATTTCCTATAATACCTCATGTTCAGGTGCTCAAGGTAAGTGGCCAGAAATATTTGTACTGTACGGTTGTTAATGAATTGGATATTTTTATTCTTACTGGTCAGTACCTGTGTGTATGGTGGGACTGTAAACTGGTTGCTGATTTTAAGATACTTTGATTGAGTAGTTATGCAGAGTAGTTTGGCTTCGTTTAATATATACTCGTATGTTTTATATCGGTATACATGAGCTATGTCAAGATCAAGCTTCGGTAGACGGACATTCATGATAACTGAATCTTTATTGAAAGGAGAAAAAATACATTAAATGTGGTACGTATCTGATTTTTCGCTCTTGTGTTAATCTCTACTTCCAAGAAAATAAAACATGCTTATCATTAATAATGCAGCATCATACTTATAACTGTTGAGGCTAAACAATAATTACATCGTTTAATTTTTCACGGTCTCACTTCGAGGCCTCTGTAAATAATGCCTAGTTTCATATTAAATTAATCAGACGATATAAAACGTTGTCTTGTTTCAAAAACCTCTTAGTGAATGAATATCCGTATAAGTGGATATTTATTCCAGCCCTTAGTGCACTGTTTGTAGTAAGAACATTAGATCTGGTGGCATAGGAACCTGGAACTGACCGAGGTGACGAGTTACATCAGAAGAGTCATGAAATAGAGAAATTACATCTGGCTATTGTAAGTAATATAATCTGTAGTTACAGATGATGAAGAAACTAGGCTATCACATTAGTACAGAGGTCGGCAATAAAGGGTAAATTGCCCATTCGTGGTAATTTCAAGTTTTCTTTGGGTAACGAGACCACATCCATATTACAACATTTAGTATAAACTTATGTGTAGAAAATGAGAGCAGCCAATATTGGCAGGTTGATGGAACGCCCTTCGCCTGCTCCTTGTCTCCCGATGCTTATACCACGAGTCTAGGATTCAAACTCAAGCCATGGCGGACATTTAAAGTGGGTGCTTGGTATGCTCTTTCATATACCTGCATACCCCGCTGGTTCTACTGATGGAATATATTGATTCTCACACACACAAACAACACAGACTCCGTTCCTTCTTTACCCCTGCACAGTTGTTGACTTTATACACGGTTTTACCCGCCCCTGTGTAGAGTACAGCTCTCATGTGTGGGGAGGCTCCCCACATACAGCTCTTCTCAGTAGGGTTGGGTCAAAGGTTTTTCGTCTTATTAACTCTCCTCCTCTTACTGGGTCCCTTCAACCTCTGTCTCTTCGCCGCACTGTTGCATCTTTATCTCTTTTCTTTCGCTGCTTAAATGGTCACTGCTTCTCTGAACTGTCTGCTTGCATCCCTCCACCTTTACGACGGGCGCGTAGCACCCGTCTAGCAGCAAACTCTCATCCCTTTTCTGTCCAACTCTGTAATGTAAGAGTTAACCGTTACTCCAAGTCCTTCATTTATGCAACAGGTCAACTCTGGAACTGTCTCCCTCTGTTTGTATTTCCTCCTTCCAATGATCTCCAGTCTTTCAAATTCAGTTTGTCCAGGCATCTTGAAATGATCGGATCTTGGAATTGGCTGTCTCTTGTATTTTGTCTTTCTCTTGGAAGGAACAGTATTGCGGGCTAGTAGCCTTTGGTTCCTTCTTCCTGGCATAAAAAAAAAAAAAATAAAGGCTCTCGCATGCATCACTCATCGGTCAGTCACCCTGTACCCATTTGTACCTCGCTGGGATGGGGAAGGGTTAAGTATGGTTACCACTCTCCCTCCGTTCTGCAATGGACCTGATAACAAAATATAGACAACTAGAGATACACGAGAGTAGGTCTACGAAAGTAAGGAAGATCAGCGAGCATTTTACAGTGTCCGCCGTCTGTTGCATGAGGTTGTCTCGCGTGGAATGTACACCTTCACTTCATTGACTGAACGTGCAAGGGAGGAAGTGATAGAGCCTGGCCAAGCTACCCATGTATTAATCATTCCGTTCGACAGTTTTTTTAAAAATCTACAGGGTGTACGAAAAGTCTTGATCCATTGGGAAATAAACCATGTATGTTTTATTGCATATTCTGTGTCTACCCACATATACAATACAATGTGTTCCATGTATCCATTCTGACGCTCCACGCAATTTCTGAGTCGCTGTACCACGTTTAATTGGAGTCTAATTAGCATATTGCGGTCGTCAGCTGCACAAGCCTCGGTAATTCTCCCGTGAAAATGACGAAGATCCTTTATTTTTATAGCAAACGCCTCTGTAACGACCACTAAGAAGGACTATATCCACCCTTTTTCCAGTGTTGATACCATTTTGACCTGTAAAATAAAAAGATATATACCATTGCTTCCAGACTTTTTGGACACTCGGACATCCTGTATTTTTTCATGTGTAGACGATTTTGAGCAGCGCAGAAGAAAGCGCCCTAACAATAAAGGAATTAAAGAAAGATTAACCTCTGCAGTTCGAGTAGTCTCTTCTAAGCCGACTAATATCGTCTGTGAACAGCAACGGCTGAATGGAGAAAGACCTCACATGTTTGAATGGGTTAGTTACATCATAGTTCTTCTTCTTGCAAATTATATGGCAAAGTTGTCAAAGATAGTGTGTGAGGGAAATAAAGAAGCATTAAAAGATTAGTGGGCGTGTGAGGATGGTGAGGTAATGTGAAGTTGCTACGTCTTTATCCACGTCCATATTTACGAAGATCTTAATATATTTGCAGGACACATACGTTCACATAGTAGTTAACTGCAATGAGGTATAGCTTTGTTGTTCATATTATTCACTTCAGTCTGCACAGTAGTTCGTTGTCAGGTGTATTGTAGCATTCTGAGTGAAGTAAAAGTATAAACAACCCATAAGGGGTTTGTTGGGATAAAAAAAAATCACAGTTATAACTGCGGAGTCGGTGTGGTGGGTGGGGGTGTGTGTGTGCTGTATGAGGACTTAGAGAGGTGCAGTGAACCCAAGAAGGAGAAAGGGAGGAAGATCGTGCAGCTAATTTTTGTACTATTGTATAACACAGTATTTCGAAGATAATAAAGTCTTTGGGGTTGTCTAATATCTGGCTCCCACAGCTTGGCCATAACACTCTCTCTCTCTCTCTCTCTCTCTCTCTCTCTGACGCATAAAATAGAGGTAGGTCCTCTTTACAGATGTCATCGCACTAAACCCGCTACGTGCGCATCTCTCGCCTTAAAGCCAATTTTGAAGCTACTTATTAATACTGAAACAATATTCATGACACTTCACGAGAGGGATAAAGCTTCTGTAAACATATTTGGGTATGTTCGATCCACCGTTCTTGATACGCTGTTGATTAATTAATATATGTACACATAGCTGGAGACCGACTGTTAGTGTTCAGTTCCCTGTTCTTTCATTTTTATCCCAAACATTTTTCAGCTTGGTTCTGTTCCTCCATTTCTTAACAAATTCGTTTTAGGCCTGGTACAATTGTACCCCACAGACACGACTTCCATTTTGGAGGTGTAGCCCCGACCTTGAGTTAATGAGGTCAAAGGTCAAGCCAAACAAACACGAAAATTTGGGGAACCTGTTTTTGTAAGTTTATTAATGATCACGGCAATTTGTAGAGAGGTGTGTCAGTGTATTACATTTGTGTGGAGACCATCCTACACTCCCTTGGGGATGGTGGTAACCTTTCATTTTGCTTTTCTCTTCCTGTTTTTGGATCGTAGACGCCTGAAGTACCAGCAGGAAAAGTTAAATGGATATTGATGATGATGATGATGAGGGTGGTGGTGATGATCGTGGTGGTGTGGTGATGGTGGTGGTGATGATGATGATGATGGTGGTGGTGGTAATGATGATGATGATGGTGGTGGTGGTAATGATGATGATGATGATGGTGGTGGTAATGATGATGATGATGATGGTGGTGGTAATGATGATGATGATGATGGTGGTGGTAATGATGATGATGATGATGGTGGTGGTAATGATGATGATGATGATGGTGGTGGTAATGATGATGATGATGATGGTGGTGGTAATGATGATGATGATGATGATGATGAGGAGGAGGAGGAGGAAGAGAAGGGTGAAGAGGGTGGTGGTGATGATGATGATGATGACGATAAGGAGGAGGAGGGTAATGATGATGATGATAAGGAGGAGGAGGAGGAGGAGGAGGGTGATGATGGTGATGATGATAAGGAGGAGGAGGAGGGTGATGATGGTGATGATGATAAGGAGGAGGAGGAGGAGGAGGGTGATGATACTAAGGAGAAAGAGAAGGGTGATGATGATGATGATGGTAAGGAAGAGGAGGGTGATGATGGTGATGATGATAAAGAGGAGGAAGAGGAGGGTGATGATGATGATGATGAAGATGATGATAATGATAATGATGATGATAGGGGAAGGAATGGCGTATAATGAGTGCACTTGGTCTGCAGTCAGTACCAGTATTTACAACGATGAGTGGATTAAACTCTTTCCCTGTGATCATATCGGTACATTTTCCCCTGAGACTTCCTTTTTTTTTTTTTTTTTTTTTTTTCTGGCTCAGTGAAATATGTCAGGTATGGTCTCATCGTAGCTGGTCATCTTTCTGTGTGTTGTTCCAACAGTGAGTCATTTTCTCTGACACGGAAGACTTCGCATCACACGGTAGGCTATTTATTTTCCAGATTACACTTTAATGTTTTGTAAGCATTGTTCATCTCGTCATTACAGATACAGTTTGCATTATTAACTTAAACAGGATATACTAACATGAGGTGTGCCACATTTATCACTACGAGTAACAGAGAGGTGCTCCATGTTTGATCCACGGCTGTTTCCCGAATCGTTTGAGATTTAAATAATAATAATAATAATAATAATAATAATAATAATTATAATCTATGTACTGATGAATTTCTGTAAGTGTCGAGCGAACACTGGCAAACTTTATTTTACTCAGTTTAACACTCTTAACTGGTTGATTCCAACTGAGCATTGTGTCATGATTAACACTGGTGCTCTGATGTTAAAAGTGCTTAGCTAATTCTTTATAGGCAGCTTTAGTATTATCACTTACACAGGTCGAAATAGTGTCCATTTCATAACATTTTCAAGACAGTTCTGAAGTTGCTGCCTTCAATATCTAGAGGGAGGCGGTGGCTGAATCGGTAGAGAGGCGTCCTGCGGTCCTAATGGATCCTGGATCGAATCCCGGCTGGGGCAGGGAACAGTTTAAAGGATTTGAATATCCTAAAAACAGACTTTCCTGATCTACCAGATGACCCGCCGATATGTAAAAATACCCCCGCTAATGCCAATACACTAATGCTGTATGTTAGCCCTAGCATGTATTCAATATGGATGGTGGGTGTTAGCGCTGAAGTGGGGACATGTGGAGGTGTAGGAGGACTACTGGGCATTGGGATAGGTCACTGCCCCCGAGAAATAGGCCCTGAAGCCTTTGCCTTGAGTCGGACACGTTAAAAAAAAAAAAAAATGAAAGAAGAAAAAAAGCTTAATGTAAAAACTTCCACTCAATTTTATCTTTAAGTTCACGTCATTCAGCCTCCTACATCATAGACACACTCCAAAAATGTATCCTTCTAGTTCACCTGTGTTCTTGCTTCCCTATCCATTGTAACTCAGCTGAAAATTGCCACTGTTCTTAAGTATTTCTTTTGTCTTGATCTGTCTGTACACATTTTTTCAGCAAAATAATACAAACTACATTACCGGAAAATATAAGTCGATATTTCTGCAAAGACGTCATCGACAAAGTGCATGGAGGAAAAGTTTTGCGCCGTTTGATCAGTTCCGGCGAAATTTGATACTGTGGAGAGAGAGAGAGAGAGAGAGAGAAAGAGAGAGAGCGGTCATGCACTGCGTGAATGTGCAGACGTCATCCCTGGACTACAACCAATATACACGTTCTCTTTCAAAAGCTCGAGATTATGCTGGAGAAAACGATGCATGTCCTGATATACTGTGGTACACTGAAATGTTTGTGGACCTGAGAGATATTAGCAATATTTTGACACTTCTATATCTGGTGTTAGGAAAAAGGCGAATTGTTTTACCAGCTGATAATCAAAATGCGTTATATTATCCCTATGAAGATAAATGAAGGGAATTGGTAGTACATGTCCAGACAATATTTATACGTGAAAGTGAAGGATTACGACCAATGAATTTCATACTACGACATTAAATCACGTAATTATTACATTTCTTCACGAAAGGTACCAGCAAAAATAATAATAATAATAATAATAATAATAATAATAATACTCGACCCAGACGTAAGGTGACCAGAATCCCGCTCAGGCGGGACAGTCCCGCTTTTTTACGTCTGTCCCGCTTATTTAATTGCAACTAAAATGTCCCGCTTTTTTAAGCAAATTATCTTACGTGTCCGGCTTTTCGAAAATTACTATTACATAAGATATAAGATGATCTTTAATGAAGTCATGATGAATTAGTGAAATTATACATAATCCAAACCAAATTAAATACCGAATTGTTAATATAGAAATGAATCTGTTATACTCAGACAACTTTGGTTGGCCATTCACCGTATCATACGGTATGTTTGGAGCGTGTCTAAGATACACTTGACAATGTCCCGCTTTTAGCTCGGGTAAATCTGATCACTTTACCCAGACGGGCTCATGTATTCCAGTTTTCTTATTCAAATGGGTCTCTCACAGAATTCATGCGGATAGGTTAGGTCAGAAGATTTGTTCTGATACGAACTGGGGGTTTCCAACGTTAGGCTTAATGGCAATCCTAGGTGGTTAAACCACAGGGGGTCTAGGGAGGCGAAGCCACCAAGTTAGATTAAGTTAGGTTGACGAGATCCTTAGTGAACAAGCTGCCGCGAGCATCCACACAACTTCCTTAAGTACCCTAAAATATGTGAAATTTATTTGTTCTATGTACGTTTTTGTAGTGTTACATCAACAAACAGTTATATGTGTTGCATACTATACTAATATTATTTTCCTTAGGATTGTGGGAATGTAAGAAGAGAGGTAAACTTGCCGCGTCCGTGCGGTGTATATATCTATCTATCTATCTATAGCCCGACGCCCTAATCCCGCAAAGGGTGGCCGCAGACAAAACGCCTCCAAGTCACTCTGTCACCCACCATTTGACTCCCCCGCCCCCCAACTCACCCCCTCCCTCATATACCTCTCAACTCCATCCCTCCACCTCATCCTCGGTCTACCCCTCCCTCTCCCTCCCTCCACCTCACCTACATACACCCTCTTAGTCAGTCTTTCATTCTCCATCCTCTCCACATGTCCAAACCACCTCAGTGTATTTCTCCTAATCTTTTCAACCACATCCACATCTACCCCACAACGTTCCTTCACTTCTTCATTCGTCAACCTGTCCCTCCATGTCACTCCACATGCTCCTCTCAAGTAACTCATTTCCACTGCTCTCACTCTTGACTTGTTCCCCTCTTGCAAGGTCCACGCCTCGCTTCCATACGTCAGGGTAGGGATCACAATACCATCATGCAGTGACTTCTTAACTTCCATACTCACCTCCCTATTTCTCATCACTGCTTTCAGTGTGCCAACAACCTTCCTTCCCTGCTGTACCCTTTCACGTACTTCATCCCCCAAAGTTCCATCCTTACTCATCACACTACCCAAGTACTTGAATGCACTCACATTCTCCATATCCTCACCATCCAACCTCACTGCACACTCTGTGACTTCATTCCTCTCAAACACCATAACTTTACTTTTGTTTACATTAACTTTCAGCTTCCTCCTCCTACACACTGTCCCAAATTCATTCACCAAACCTTGCAACTCCCATTCATCTTCACTCAACAATACTGTATCATCAGCAAACAGCAACACCGGAAGCTTCCAAATCTCACCCTCATTCATTAAGGCCACCCCCACATCCACTGCCCTACCTTGTACCTCCTTTACGACCCCATCCATATATATATTAAACAGCCAAGGAGACATTACACACCCCTGTTTCAGTCCCACATTGAGATCAAAGAACTCACTCAGCTCACCATCCACTCGCACCGTAGCCCTAGCTCCCTCGTACATACTCTTCACAGCACTCAACAATTTCCCCTCCACTCCATATATTCTTAATACCTTCCACATACCTTTCCTATCTATTCTGTCATAAGCTTTCTCCAAGTCCATGAAGGCAGCGTACACTTTCCTTCCTTCTCTAGATACTTCTCCACTAAACATCTTAGAACAAATATCTGATCTACACACCCTTTTCCCTTCCTAAATCCCCCTTGTTCTTCTCCAACTAGCTCCTCTGTCATATGCCTAACCCTATCAATGAGTATTCTACCATATATTTTACCATTCACACTAAGAAGGCAAATACCCCTATGGTTACCACATACTTCTCTCTCACCTTTTACTTTGTACAGAGGAACAATAATACCTGATTTCAGTCCTCTGGAACCCTTCCCCTCTTCCCAAGCCAATCTACACAACTTCCATATCCACTCCACAACAATCTCACCCCCATACCTAAGCATTTCACCACACACTCCATCAATTCCTGGGGCCTTTCCCAGCTTAATCTTCTTCATCGCTTCCACTACTTCCGACCTACTGATCTCTTCCTCCCTCCTCTCATCTCTTCTTCTCCCAGCCATTCCCCAACCACTTATACTCACACTGCTCTCACTCTCTACATTCAACAAATCCTCAAAGTGCTCCTTCCATCTCCTCAATTTCTCTCTCTTCTCCACCAACAATCTATTATTCCTATCTTTCACTCCCCTACTATTTCCCCTTTCACACTGCCTTACTTTCTTTACCTCCTTCCAAAACAATTTCTTACTCTCCCTCCATTTCACACTCAGATTCCTCCCAAACTCTTCATCCACTTTCTTCTTACTCTCCTTCACCAGTCTCTTAACCTCCCTTCTCCTGCTCACATATACTTCTCTCTTCTCTCTCTCATCTTCTCCCCTACCTCTACTCGCCAACCATTCACCATATGCCTTCTTCTTTTGTTCCACAGCTCGTTTCACCTCATCATTCCACCATGCTGTCCCTTGCACACCCTTGCATCTCCTCCTCACTCCACAAACCGCCTCACACGCTGTGCTTATCTCTTCCGTGAATATCTTACATACGTCTTCCACCCCTTCCATCTGCTCTAGCTCATACCTTCCCAATCTTTCTTCCACTATGCTCTTATACTCTGTCCTCTTCTCACTATCTTGCAATTTCTCCACTCTTCTCACAGGAGCTGCTTCCTCCTGTCTTCCCCTTCGCCTCCTCAACCACTTTCTTTGCAGCTCTACCTTGGCCATCACTAAGTGATGGTCCGAGACTCCATTCCCCCACCCTCTCCACACCCTTGCATCCAACACTTGTCTTCTCATTCGCTCATCCACACACACGTAGTCTATCATTGCCTTTCGTTCAACAAGTTCACCATCCATCCTCCTCATTACTCTCCATGTATACCGGTGGATCATCTTATGACGAAAGTAGGTGTTGGCTATTGCCAACCCCTTACCAGCACAGATGTCCACCAAAGCACTACCATTCCCATCTACTTCCGCTGGCACACCCCACTGACCAACCACTCCATCCACTCGTACATTCCCGACTTTGCCATTCATGTCTCCAATCAACAGCACTCTCTCGCTCCTCTCAAACTTGTCCATACATGCTTCTACTCTCGCCCAAAACTCATCTTTCACTCTTGCCACTCGATCCTCTGTTGGAGCATATACACATACAATCGCCCATGCTTGTATACCTACTTTCATCCTCACCCATACAATCCTTGCACCCACTGTTCCATACTCTCTTATATTCTCCTTCCACTTCTTGCTTATCATCAGACATACTCCCTCTCTTGCCCTCTCATTCTCACTGACTCCCCGCACATATACCTACACCGTATTCCCATTCTCTCATCCTTTCACCTTTCCATTTAGTTTCAGTCAATCCACATATATCCACTTTTGCATCCTCAAGCACCTGGACAATCTCTCTCTCTTTCACTTCATCATTCACTCCTCTCACATTCCACGTTCCTACTCTCAGAATGTCCTTTGTCCGTTCCTTAGTCATCAACGTATGGTCCGTCCGGGTCCGAGGCGCTTTATTTGGTTTTTAGTTAGTTCTTTATATATATATATATATATATATATATATATATATATATATATATATATATATATATATATATATATATATATATATATATATATATATATATATATATATATATTACACGGTTCCCTCTCCAGAAATCTAATGATCTCTCAGGAGTCAAGGTAAATAACTAAGGTGATCATTTCGAGGACAGGGGTGGATTGGCCATCGTGTCATTGTGTTGTGGTACAGTCTCTAATCGACCATATAGGTCACGGATACAGTATAATCTGACACACGGACGAAACCTTCAGAACAGTAATTGTACGCACTTGCGTTAGGCCTGTCATAGTATAGGGAAGTTGACAGTATTCAGTCATCCACGTGCTTAATTGATTAAGTCTGTTCCACCTATAGTAAAATTATACAGTTAAGTAACGAAAATTATCAGTAGGATCAGACCTACTTTGTAAAAGGCGTTGTTACTGATTTTTTTTTTTTTTTGTCTGGTTACATGTACCATGGGTATACTTTATATCGTCCCTTATTTTGCCTTTCCGATGGATATACAGTATTTACCCAAGATGAAAAAATCATTATATGATAAATCACAATGACACTGTATTTTGAATTGACATTGTGCTTTTGAGTCCATGTAAATTAGTAAAATATTGGATCATTTTCATTCATATTGCCTTCAACTTAGTTCGACAGTAAACTCAGTTCATGTGTATTGCTATTTGATAACCCAATTGCTGGATAAATTTAATATGCATAAATCAGTGGAGTTCCAGATAATAGTAAGGTCGGGCATAATAATAATAATAATAATAATAATGATCTTTGTCTAACGTGAAAGTTGGTGGTATGCTGCAGGTATGGTGATTATCAAGTGCACGAAAATAGGAAAGTACAGACCAGAGTCAGAAATCCCATCCCTGCCGAACGAAACTGAACTTCTGTTTTCTGTACTTGTACTATTATTAACATTGTGCAGTTATGTGGTAAAGTCAGCGGGCGAGAGGTCAGTAAGGGGTCATGGCCCCCAGGTGCAGGCCTTAGGGCAGCGCCTTCCAGGTGACTACCTATGTTAACCATGGTAATTTCTGAAGTAAAGTCTTGTCATTCTTGGGAAAATTATTAAAAATGCTTTTCCACTTCATGCTGGGTTTAATGTCCTCAAAGTATCAAGCATGGGGGATGAAGTGTAAGTAGTCTTGAAGCGTGAGTCACAGGCAGGATAGGCTGCAAAGAAGAATCTGTACCAGTGGTGTGCCGTTGATTTGGTCACCTAGTTGTTATGCTTGAAGAAATGAAAGTTGATGCTCTAGTGAATATGGAGACATGAGGCAATGCTGATAGCTAGAGGAACAGTCTTATCTGTCCCATTTTTGTAGTTCTTCCGTTTTGGAGTAGGTTACGTAGGAAAGTAAAAACGTATTTTACAAACAAGACTCCAAATCCACAAATAAACGTTAAAGAAGCTGAAAGTAATATGGAAAAAAATTGGGTAGGCCGTTCGATGAAAGGAGGAGGAGGTATAGAGGTTCTTGCTGAATGTGTTTTAATGTTTTAGCGTTATGGTTTAGCCGCTTTGCAGGATGCGTTCGGTACAAAAAAAAAAAAAAAAAAAAAAAAGATACTGAAGACTAAATCTTTATAATGATTTAAAACAGTGTTTGGAAGCTATGAAGGATTTTACTTGCTAAGACTAATGGGCACTTCGAATCCATCTCTGTACAGTATAGTGGCTACCAAAACTGATAATAGTAATAATCTATCTATCTATCTATTGCCAGACACCTCAATCCCGTACAAGGTGGCCACAAACAAATCGCCTCCACGTCGTCCTGTCCCCTGCCATTTCACTGCCATGCCCTTAACTTACACCCCCCTCTCATATACCTCTCCACTCCATCCCTCCATCTCATCCTCGGCCTTCCCCTCCCTCTCCCACCCTCCACCTCACTCACATACACTCTCCTTGTCAGTCTCTCACCCTCCATCCTCTCCACATGGCCAAACCACTTCAGTGTGTTCCTCCTAACGCTTCCTATCACATCCACACCACAGCGCTCCTTGATATCCTCAATTGTCAACCTGTCTCTCCATGTGACTCCACAGGCTCCTCTTAAATAACTCATTTCCACTGCTCTCACTCTTAACTTCTGTCCCTCCAACAACGTCCAAGCTTCACTTCCACACGTTAGAGTTGGTATCGCAATTCTGTCATGTAGTAACTTTTTCACTTCCATGCTCACTTCCCTGTTTTATATCACTGTTTTCAAGGAACCAGCAACCTTTCTTCCTTGTTGTACCCTTTCAAGCACTTCACCCTCCAAACTTCCATCCTTATTCATCACACTCCCCAAGTACTTAAACATACATTTTCCATTTCCTCACCATCCAACCTCACTGTACACCCACTGACTTCAACTCTCTCAAAGACCATCACTTTACTCTTCCCTACATGCACCTTTAGATTCCGTTTCCTACACACTCTCCCAAACTCATCCACCAAGCCATGCAGCTCCCCTTCGTCTTCACTCAACAACACAGTATCATCTGCAAACAACAGTACAGGGAGTTTCCAAAAACCACCCTCCCTCACCAGGGCCACTCCAACATCCACTGCCCTACCTTGTACCTCTTTTATTACCCCATCCATGTACATACTGAATATCCATGGAGACATGACACAGCACTGTTTCAACCCAACCTTCAAATAGAAAAATTCACTCAGTTCACCATCCACACGCACTGCAGCCTTAGCACCATCATACATACTCTTCACAAAATTCAACAACTTCCCATCTACTCCATATATTCTTAATACTTTCCACAATCCATGTCTATCCACCCTGTCATATGCTTTCTCCAAATCCATGAAAGCCACATACAACTTCTTTCCCTTCTCCAGAAACTTTTCCACTAAAGATCCAAGAATGATATCTGATCTACACAACCTCTTCCCTTCCTAAAGCCTCCCTGTTCTTCTCCAACTAATTCCTCTGTTATTTCCCTAACTCTGTCAATAAGTACCCTACCATACACTTTTACTATTACACTAAGAAGACAAATGCCCCTATGGTTACCACACACTTCTTTTTCCCCTTTTCCTTTGTACAAGGGAATAATTATACCTGACTTCCAGTCCTCCGGGACTCTTCCTTCCTCCCAGGCCAATCTGCACATCTTCCACATCCATTCTACTACTATCTCTCCCCCATGCTTCAGCATTTCACCACATACTCCATCAATTCCTGGGGCTTTCCCCAGTTTGACTTTCTTCATTGCTTCCACAGCTTCTATCCTACTGATTTCTTCCTGTCTTCTCACCTCCCTCCTTCTCCCAGCCATTCCCAGCCACTTATACTCGCATTACTTCCATCCTCTACTCGTATGTTCAACAATTCCTTAAAGTGTTCTCTCCATCTGCTCACTTTTTCTCCCTTCTCCACTAGTAATGTACGATTTTTATCTTTCACTCCCCTGTTGGAACTTCGTAGCCACCATTTATATATATGTAGCTGTTTAGTCTAACAATAGGTAAGTCTTGAATTTTGGTTAAAGTTATTTTGGTAATTGAAGAGCATGAGGAGTTAAAGATGGATACAGGGAATTGATCTTGATTTATTATCTTCAAAGAAAATCTAAATTGATCAGCGTATGTATTACACAGGGACTTAATTTACTAACTAAGTCTAGTCGGACCCCTCTTCTTATTTGATCTCTCCGCTAACTGCCGGTTCTATAACTTGCCCTTTTCTGAGCTCTGATTCCCACATTTTCGTTTAGCAGGGGTCGTCACGTGGGTTATACTGTTGTGGAAGCTTCTAGAACACTGTATATCTGTGTGTATGTACAGCTTCTGGTGCACAACCAGCATTCCTTCACATAAAGAGCTGCAAGTTAATTTCCTTTTCCCACACCTTGTCTGGTGCTCTATCTATCTATCTGTCTATCTATCCATCATGCAATCTGTTTTGATTTGTATTTATAAAATGGAGTCCTGACATCACTTGGTCACGCGAGCTGGCGGTCCTCTGACAGCAATCATCATTGACATATGCTAATCTATTAATACATAATATTGATTGTAATATTGCATAGATATAATATTCATGTTAATATTGCAATGATCCAGTAAAAATACATTTTAAACAAGTTATATACATAATTGAACAAATGCAATATGGTTAAATTGGTTATTGTATGACATTTTGTAAGATGTGTATGTATAAGCCATATGCAGATATGCAAAAGAAAAAAAAATGTTCAAAGTAAAGATTATGGTAAGAGCTATTAATATTTCAGATAGAGATAATGATACTGGTATATACTTTTATATTATGTCATTCTTTTTTTTTTTTTTTTTTTTGTAAAATTAATGCTATATACAAAATATGTACAGTTCATTCAGGGGGGTTTACTTGAATTCGCACCTTACCCCCACTAAATACTGATTCCAAGTTTGCAATTCTTGCATGCATTCTGTGCATTGCGAACAGCACTACTGCAAATACAATGCAGAAGATTATAAAGACAGCGGGTGCTGGGCTAAACACATAATATGGGTTAAACATACTCAAACTCACATCTTTCCAGGGTTTCATTGTTTCATTGATCAGTTGCATAGTTTCAAACTTAGGTGAAGTCAGCGTAATACTTGTGCTCATGTTTAAGTCCATATTAGGCAGTGGGTGGAAATGTTTGTGTGTATGATTGAGGATGGCATAGTGCTTGATGGTGGATAAAGTGGACATGGATGGTGCAAATACTGCACAGCAGTCTGGTGTTATGTATAATCCTGATGCTGAAGTATGAGATGGTGGTATATCAGGACAGACTATGTAAACTGATGTTATGAGTGAAATAAACAAACTGAGTGTCCGATGCGTTGATGGTGTACAAGCTTATTTGGAGCAAAAGTGATGTTGCAATGATTATGTATGTGGTGATTTCTTATGATAGCCATTTCACAAGGGACTGTATCAGTAGGCTGAAACGTGAAAATGTACGCAGGACAAACGTGAACAGCATGTAAGGATGTGCGGCACTTTCGTTCAATCGTTGATTCACTTGCGAAAGTGACAGTGTTCCGTCTCTTGGAGACCATGATGAGTTCGATGTCTGTGTTGATGTTAATGATGACCAAAGTGTTATTATTCTTAGAAGGGAAGGGGTGTATTTCGTATACTGTGAACAGGTCGTCAGTTATGAATGGTACATGAACTACTACCGGCACTGATATTGGTGTTAATGTTGCTTCTGAGTATGGATAATATTGCATGAAATCACTACTTCGGAACAAGGGCTTCAATTTATGTTTATGTATGCCTTGACTAATTATCTGACGTAGCTCATGAACTGGAATTAAGTCAATTGTGATCTTACCATACCGGCATTCGAAATTCCTTGCATCAGTGCCCTGTAACGAACTCTAGTGTTGTCTAATTGCAGTAGAATTGTGTCAATGTGTTCTGTGATGATGGAGAAGTGTTGGAAAAGTGTTATGTACCCTTCCATGGCATTTATTTTATCTACACTTTGGAGAGCTATGTTTTCCGCCTTTTTCAGATTTTTCACGATTGCCTTTAGTGCTGAGTTATGTCCTGCGATGAATTTATTTGGGTATGTTAGTACCTGAACTGTTTTATTAAATTTGTTATTTATTTCTTGAAGGTCTTCCTCTGTAACCAATCCAAAGATGTTCCCAAGAACTGCACCACCCAGGTCGAACAAACCGCGCTTTTGGCGAATACGTGTAATGTTGTTCGTGGCACTCAATACCTCCGTTCCATGAGATGGGAGATCTTGGATCATGATGAGCATAGTTGACTTCGCCTGTTCTATCTTCCATTTCGCTAACTTCACTATTTCATCCACTTCCATTGTGTTATGTGCTTGTGAAACATAGCCTCCTATCATGAAGTCCAGGGTCCTCCTTGGTCTCGCAATGTTTTCTAGATAAGAGGGTAATTCGTATAAGAAATCCAAACTGATTTCAGTACTCATGACATCTTTTACGATTGATGTCGTAGCCGTTGGAGCTATGAGGTATCCTTGCCGTACTATGTGTTGAGGGTCTAAGTGAGCGTACCCTCTTGCTATGTAGAATAGAATCCATAGCATAAGTCCATTCATCGCTACCTACCGACAAAAAAAATCTATTAATTATCTAATATGATCATGCTGTGGTCGATGATAGTGATGATGTGCGTTACGGTTGATTAACGTAGAGCAATAACTTGCTTGTTATTTCATTTGTAGAAGGAGTTTTAATCTATATTTAAATCATGTAAATGATGTACTGTAGATTTTATTGGAACAGTTGCACCTATGTTTGATTGTCTGGTATATGACCTTAATTTATTTTTGTAATTATTGTTGTTTTCTTGATTGGTTTCATGAGTTATGTTCTGTTGTTCGGTGGTATCCGAGGCTGTATAATTATTGGATAGTTCCCTTGAAACTCGTTTTAAATGGTCAATATGAACTTGTTTCTCTTCGCCAATTGACAGTGAGCTAATTGAAACTTTGTATGCTTTTATGTTGATTACTCTGTATGAGCCCTCAAATTTCGGGGATAAATTATTGTCTCTCGTATGAATGATACCATAGACAATGTCTCCTAAGCTGATAGGCGAGTCTCTTGCATTTTTATTAAATGCCTCCGTCATTTCTTCCTTGGACGTCGTTAATTGTTTTTTTTTTACTCTTTTAGGTATGTCCTGGAATTCACGTAAACGGAGTTTAGAGTAATCATCGTAGTTGTATGAGGGTAGATTTTGACCTTCTAGAATCTCATATGGTAGTTTTTTATCTGTCCCATATATAATGAATTGTGGTGTGTCACCTATGGATTTATTTATAGATCTATTAATTGAGGCTTCTACTCTGGGAATCCAATCATCCCAGCTTGCATAATTTTCATTGAGAATGTGTCGAAGTACATCTAATACTTTTTTGTTTTGTCTCAGTAGTAACCCATTGGATGCTGGGTGATAGGCTAAAACGTTAACCTTTTTGATATTGTATTGTTTACATATTTCTTGTAAGATATCGGAATTAAATTCTCCTCCATTATCGCTTATTAGTACCTTTGGGGTAGTAAAGCGACATACTGTATTACATTATCTATTATTCCCTTTTGAGGAGACGAAGGGGACGACAGGAGGAAACAGCTCCTGTGAGAAGAGTGGAGAATTTGCAAGATAGGGAAAAAGTGGCAGAGTATAAGAGCATAGTGGAAGAAAGATTGAGAAGGTAAAAGGAGATGGAAGAGATGAAAGACGTATGTAAGATATTCACGGAAGAGATAGGCGCAGCGTGTGAGGTGGTTTGTGAAGTGAGGAGGAGATGCAAGGGTGTGCAAGGGACAGCATGGTGAAGGATGAGATGAAACGAGCTGTGGAACAAAAGAAGAAGGCATATAGTGAATGGTTAGTGAGTAGAGGTAGGGGAGAAGATGAGTGAGAGAAGAGAGAGGTATATGTGAGCAGGAGATGGGAGTTGAAGAGACTGGTGAAGTAGAGTAAGAAGAAAGTGGATGAAGAGTTTGAGAGGAATCTGAGTGTGAAATGGAGGGAGAGTAAGAAATTGTTTTGGAAAGAGATAAAGAAAGTAAGGCAGTGTGAAAGGGGAATTAACAGGAGAGTGAAAGATAGGAATAATAGTGTTGGTGGATAAAAGAGAGAAATTGAGGAGATGGAAGGAGCACTTTGAGGATTTGTTGAATGTAGAGAGTGAGAGCAATGCGAGTATAAGTGGTTGGGGAATGGCTGGGAGACGAAGAGATGAGAGGAAGGAGGTAGAGATCAGTAGGGCGGAAGTAGTGGAAGCAATGAAGAAGATCAAGTTGGGAAAGGCCCCAGGAATTGATGGAGTGTGTGGTGAAATGGTGAGGTATGGGAGTGAGATTGTTGTGGAGTGGATATGGAAGTTGTGTAGATTGGCTTGGGAAGAGGGAAGGGTTCCAGAAGACTGGAAATAAGGTATAATTGTTCCTTTATACAAAGGAAAAGGGGAGAGAGAAGTATGTGGTACCCATAGGGGTATTTGCCTTCTTAGTGACTGGTATAATATATGGTAGAATACTCATTGATATGGTTAGGGATATGACAGAGGAGCTAGTTGGAGAAGAACAAAGGGGGATTTAGGAAGGGAAAAGGGTGTGTAGATCAGATATTTCTTCTAAGATGTTTAGTGGAGAAGTATTTAGAGAAGGGAAAGAAAGAGTATGCTGCCTTCATGGACTTGGAGAAAGGTTACGACAGAATAGATAGGCAAGGTATGTGGAAGGTATTAAGAATATATGGAGTGGAGGGAAAATTGTTGAGTGCTGTGAAGAGTATGTACGAAGGAGCTAGGGCTACGGTGCGAGTGGATGGTGAGCTGAGTGAGTTCTTTGATCTCAATGTGGGACTGAAACAGGGTTGTGTGATGTCTCCATGGCTGTTTAATATATACATGGATGTGGTTGTAAAGGAGGTGCAAGGTAGGGCAGTGGATGTGGGGATGGCTCTAATGAATGAGGATGAGATTTGGAAGATTCCGGGGTTGCTGTTTGCTGATGATACTGTATTGTTGAGTGAAGATGAATGGGAGTTGCAAGGTTTGGTGAATGAATTTGGGACAGTGTGTAGGAGGAGGAATCTGAAAGTTAATGTAAAGAAAAGTAAAGTTATGGTGTTTGAGAGGAATGAAGTCACAGAATGTACAGTGGGGCTGGATGGTGAGGATATGGAGAATGATAGTGTATTCAAGTACTTGGGTAGTGTGATGAGTAAGGATGGAACTTTGGGGGATGAAGTGCGTGAAAGGGTACAGCAGGGAAGGAAGGTTGTTGGTACACTGAAAGCGGTGATGAGAAATAGGGAGGTGAGTATGGAAGTTAAGACGTTACTGCATGATAGTATTGTGATCCCTACCCTGACGTATGGAAGCGAGGCGTGGACCTTGCAAGAGGGGAACAAGTCAAGAGTGAGAGCAGTACGAGTAGAAATGAGTTACTTGAGAGGAGCATGTGGAGTGACATGGAGGGACAGGTTGATGAATGAAGATGTGAAGGAACGTTGTGGGGTGGATGTGGATGTGTTTGAGAAGATTAGGAGAAATACACTGAGGTGGTTTGGGCATGTGGAGAGCATGGAGAATGAAAGACTGACTAAGAGGGTGTATGTAGGTGAAGTGGAGGGAGGGGTAGACCGAAGATTAGGCGGAGGGATGGAGTTGAGAGGTATATGAGGGAGGGGCGGGGTGAGTTGGGAAGAGGGTAGTCAAATGGTGGGTGACAGAGCGACTTGGAGGCGTTTTGTCTGCGGCCACCCTTTGCGGGATTAGGGCCTCGGGCTATAGATAGATAGCCTTTGCTGCTGTCTCTGCTGTTTTATCTTTAATTGGAGCTAAAATTACATAACGGGAAAAATGATCCGTTGCTATTAATAGGTATTGGTTATTATTGTATGATAATGGCATCTTGAGTAAATAAACCGCGACAACGTCCCATGGTTGATGTGGTACAGGGTAATTACCCATCGGTGCAGGTGTGATTGGGTATCCTTTGTGTTTTGCGCATGATTCGCATCTGTCTATATGATTGTTTATATCTTTTCGTAATGATGGCCAGTAATATAACAACTGGGCTTGTTTGAATGTCCTATCCTTTCCAGGATGTCCTGCATGTGGGCTATCGTGTATCGTTCGTAATACTTGAGGTATCATGTCATTAGGTACTACTAATTGGTTTTTATTTTTTCGGCGTTTTGTTTATCCTGGGTTGATCCTGTATAAGGTATTATTGATTATTGTGAATTGTTCTAGTGGTACATGTAGTTTGGGTAATTGTATGTCATCATCACTTTCTAACTTGTATATAACTTTAGACCATGTTGGATCAAGTCTTTGTGCTTTTGCGATTTCATCGTGGTTTGGGATGCCTCCTTTGAGATCTAATGCCGCGACCTGAATTTTTTTCGGTTTCCTAGATAATGCGTCGGCTACTAGATTCATTTTACCTTGTATATAATGAATATGTACATTGTAATTTTCGACTGTACATTTCCAGCTTGCTCTCCTCCCAGAGAGGAGTTTTTCTTTAAACATACCCACTAGCGGTTTGTGGTCGGTGAATAAGTGTATTTCGTAACCATATACCAAATCTTGAAACTTTTGTAATGCAAAAACCACTGTAATTGCCTCTGAGTCTGTAGTGCAATAATTTTTCTCTGCACCTTTTATTTGTCTGCTGGCAAATGCAATTGGTTGATTCTGTCCTCTTTTATCTTCTTGCATCAGTACAGCCCCTAATCCTTTAACTAATGCATCTGTATAAATAATAAATAGTTTTGTGAAATTCGGATATGCCAAACATGGTACACTTGTTAGTTTAATTTCTAATTTGTTGAATGCTTGTTTTTGTTGTTCTTCCCATTGGAATATAGCATCTTTTTGAGTGGTTGGAATAGAGGAAAGGCTATATGAGAGAATTGTTGTACGAATGACCTATAATACCCAGCTAGACCTAAAAATTGTCTAACTTCGTCATTCGTAGTGGGTTCAGGAAAGTTTCTCACTGCCTGTATTTTGTCATCAGTGGTGTGAATACCATTAGCACTTAATCTGTGGCCTAAGACTTTTATTTCCATGAAGCAAAATATGCATTTAGAAAGCTTAACTTTTAAACCAGCATCACCAAGCTTTTTTTAAGAGTAGGTCTAATTTCTGGAGATGTTCTGTGATATCTTTCGTTGCGATGATAATATCGTCAAGATAAACAAATATTCCTTCTTCTAAAATTCTGGACAATACATAATTCATAAGATGCTGGAATGTGCCTGGGGCTATCCTCAGTCCCATGGGCATCCTTCTATACTGATAGTGTCCTCTACTTGTGGCAAAGGCAGTGTATTTACGTGACTCCTGATCTACAGGAATTTGATAATAACCACTTAGCATATCGATCGTGGAAAATACATTATTTTCTGGTCCAATATTCTGTAGGATGTCGCTTAGCAATGGCATGGGAAATCGGTCTGGGATTGTGTGATTGTTTAGTTTACGGTAATCTACTACCGCACGCATTTCTCCATTTCGTTTGTGCACTAAGAATAATGGGGCATTCCACGGGGCGACTGATTGCTCAATAATCTCAAGTTTTAACATTTCATTGATATACTGATTTGCGAGTGTACACTGAGATTGTGGGATTCGGTAGGCATGTACGAAAATTGGTGGTGTATCTGGGTGCACATTAATCTTGTGATTAATCAGGTTAGTACACACTAATTGTTCTCCGGGTAATGCTACGGTATCCCTGTGCTTTTCCAACAGGGTTAACAAATCATTTTCTTCATCAAATTCACCTGAGTGAATTAATTTCTCTTTTATGCTTTCTCTGTCCGTAGATTTTATCTTACTTATGACTCCAGCTATAACTATTTCCTTCACAGGGGCGGGACATTTTTCAATATTAACTATACAAGTCCCCTTTTTCAACTGTACTTCCCCATTCATGTGATTAATTAGAAATATCTGAGTTTGCCCTTCGTCGTTCATCTGACATAATGCGTTTTCTACTGACAATCCTTTTATTTTACATAATTCTTCCAAGACAAGAACAGTACTATTCCGTAACTTGCTCTTTATGGTAACTTTCATATAGGAGTTAGGTGGTATAATTAAATCATTGGTGAGATGGGCGGGAAAAACTGATAAATCAGTACCGTTACCTGGGTTTTGGTGGCTGGGGTGGTGGTGGTGTGAGTGGATCAATACACTCATCTGTTTGTGTATGTTTGTTTAAGCTTTTAATATTACCAATACTTTTTGGTTCTGTTTTACTAATCGGTGAGGACTCTGATGGTATTTCCTCTATGAATTCGTTATCAAAGTCTATTCCATTCATTTGTGGGAGTAAAGTTATGTTCTCTGTTTTCATGCATCTTAAGCCCAGTAACATATGAGCTTTAATTGCTAAGTTTTCAATGATATGAAAAAATGCAAAGATTGGTCTTGTAGTCTCTGTGAAACTGATGTTTAACCGTATCATACCTTTTACTGTGATTCGTTTGCCTCTACTGTATATAAGGCTAAATCAGATTCTTCCAGAAAAGTTACTTTCTTCTTATTTCTAAAAATTCTATTTATTTCTTCATGTGCCATTAAGTTCACTGGAGAGCCTGTGTCTAAAAATAAGGAAACGTTTTGATCCTCACATACAGCTGGTATCAAGATACACTCATTTCCCAACTTGCCTCCAACGTGAATTTTAGACTTGCTTTTCTTTAAGTTTGTTAGTTTTTTGTCGTGACTTGGTCTTCCCCCGATTTGAAAATAGACACTAATTTTTCTATTGTTTTGCAGTTACTGGTCCAGTGCCCTTGGCACCGATGATGCCTACAGTAAGGACCAATCCTTGTGTCTTTTGTCTATCCTCTTTTTTTTATATAAAGGATTCATTCCTTGTGTGTCCTGGTTTTGCACAATAATGACATAGAATGGACCTATCTCCTGACTGTGATCTGCGACATGACTTCCCATACTTAGTGGTGCCTGTGGCGCGAGATCTGCTTGGACTGCGCGAAAACTTATGAAACTGCCTGTAGCCTGGTGTTTGTGATTGTAGCCTCAACTCGTTCGGTTGTTTGCTCTACCTGCTTTCAGGTCGCGATCGATTTGTTCTCTGTTTGGGGAAGTTGTAGCTGTTTTCACAGCTGATACTGTCTCAGGCACTCTCATTCTACTAGCATGTGATTGTGTTTCGATCATCCCTACTTTGCTACACTGCATCTCTACCTTGTTCATTAAGTCTGGTAAGCACATACCTGGGGTGTACGCCATCATCTTGGCTATCCTGAGGGTCCCATCAGGTAATTTACACAAGGCAGCTACATAACCAATGATGTCCACAACGAGGTCTGGGAACATCTTTCCATCTCCTGATATCCAGTTTGAGTTTTCTAAGGCAGCTAATAATGTTCTTTTGATCATGGAGACATCAGCAGTTATTTCACTGAGGACATGATTTGCAGTATGCTCCCTTACGAGATCTACAATC
Organism: Coenobita brevimanus; assembly: GCF_032717465.1. Taxonomy (NCBI): domain Eukaryota; kingdom Metazoa; phylum Arthropoda; class Malacostraca; order Decapoda; family Coenobitidae; genus Coenobita; species Coenobita brevimanus. Next base: position 11,783,251 of record NC_137026.1, on the reverse strand, counting down.
TTATGTAATTCTGGGATTATACCTGGCAAAAAGTTCATACCTCCAGAAAAATTTTTCAAAAATTCAGTTTTAAATTCATCATATGTCTTATCTTGGAGAAGTTTGTCTGACTTAAGCAAGTTTCCGCCGGGCATCTTTCCTGATTTATCCAAGAGCAAAAAATAGCAATTTTCTCTTGTTCATCTGTAATGTGCCTTTTTACGAAGATCTGTTCACATTGATTGACCAATGAAATGACATCAGTACGGTCTTTTTCTGTGCCAGAGGATTTCGGGTCAGTTTTATCCTCATGGTGTACGTAAACATTAGGTGGGGATGTTTGATCCATGGTATTCATTTTCACTGGTTGCTCTGTTAATATAACTTGGACTCGTTTATCATTGTGTGAGGGAAGAGTGGAATAGGTTTTCCCTGAATGATGAACTATGTCAAGTATATTGTCATCGGTATGCTAGTCAGAGACAAAGTTCTCAATCACTGCATCAGAGGGGGTTTGGCAATCATCATCATCATCATCTAGAATTGAGGTATTAGTTTCTTTATTTTTAGTTTGGGGTGAATTTTGTAGGGTGAGGAGAAGAACAAGGGGGATTTAGGAAGGGAAAAGGGTGTGTAGATCAGATATTTGTTCTAAGATGTTTAGTGGAGAAGTATCTAGAGAAGGGAAGGAAAGTGTATGCTGCCTTCATGGACTTGGAGAAAGCTTATGACAGAATAGATAGGCAAGGTATGTGGAAGGTACTGAGAATATATGGAGTGGAGGGGAAATTGTTGAGTGCTGTGAAGAGTATGTACGAGGGAGCTAGGGCTACGGTGCGAGTGGATGGTGAGCTGAGTGAGTTCTTTGATCTCAATGTGGGACTGAAACAGGGGTGTGTGATGTCTCCATGGCTGTTTAATATATATATGGATGGGGTTGTAAAGGAGGTGCAAGGTAGGGCAGTGGATGTGGGGGTGGCCCTAATGAATGAGGGTGAGAGTTGGAAGCTTCCAGTGTTGCTGTTTGCTGATGATACAGTATTGTTGAGTGAAGATGAATGGGAGTTGCAAGGTTTGGCGAATGAATTTGGGACAGTGTGTAGGAGGAGGAAGCTGAAAGTTAATGTAAACAAAAGTAAAGTTATGGTGTTTGAGAGGAATGAAGTCACAGAGTGTGCAGTGAGATTGGATGGTGAGGATATGGAGAATGTGAGTGCATTCAAGTACTTGGGTAGTGTGATGAGTAAGGATGGAACTTTGGGGGATGAAGTACGTGAAAGGGTACAGCAGGGAAGAAAGGTTGTTGGTACATTGAAAGCAGTGATGAGAAATAGGGAGGTGAGTATGGAAGTTAAGAAGTCACTGCATGATGGTATTGTGATCCCTACCCTGACGTATGGAAGCGAGGCGTGGACCTTGCAAGAGGGGAACAAGTCAAGAGTGAGAGCAGTGGAAATGAGTTACTTGAGAGGAGCATGTGGAGTGACGTGGAGGGACAGGTTGACGAATGAAGAAGTGAAGGAACGTTGTGGGGTAGATGTGGATGTGGTTGAAAAGATCAGGAGAAATACACTGAGGTGGTTTGGACATGTGGAGAGAATGGAGAATGAAAGACTGACTAGGAGGGTGTATGTAGGTGAGGTGGAGGGAGGGAGAGGGAGAGGTAGACCGAGGATGAGGTGGAGGGATGGAGTTGAGAGGTATATGAGGGAGGGGGGGTGAGTTGGGGGGAGGGGAGTCAAATGGTGGGTGACAGTGACTTGGAGGCGTTTTGTCTGTGGCCACCCTTTGCGGGATTAGGGCGTCGGGCTATAGATAGATAGATAGATAGTGTGTTGCCCTGGTGCTCTCCTAATTGTGTATCCTAACTGTGTATCATCTGGTACAAATACAGGTGGATGTGAAAATATTCCTGTCATATCACTCGTCTAAAATGAATTCATGTTGCTAAGGTATGGTGTTATGAAATAAGTCTTTTGTTTATGTCCTAACTAAATAGACGAGTAAATGAGTTGTAATGAATGATAGATAGTGAGTGTATAAGTGTATATATGAAAATAAGTGAAGGAGGTGATTGTACCTATTTTAAAGCACTGAGAAGAAATGAGTAAGTATAATTACACCCACTTGATACAGATAGTCACTCTGAGAGGCGTGTCGAAGCAGCTGTCGATCTCGGAAGATAAATGCAGAATTGAATGAAGATCTCCTCTCGATAATTCTAGGGCTGTGTTGATGGATGATATTACTCACGTAATTCCATGGCCTGCTGAATGTAGTGGTTAACAGCTGTACTCACAGGTGAACCTCACTATACAACGTCGAATTCCCACTCAATACTGTGAAAATAAATGAGTATGAGTAGGAGCATGAGTAACGAGCAGTGGGTGAGAAGTGCCTGGTGCCAGTCACATGTTGATTGGAGTGGCGTCGCCTCAGCGAACATGCATGGTGACGTCGTCTCAGCAGATACGCAAGGTGACGTCAGCTTCCCACACTGGTAGCTGTGGTGAGTAGCGATGAGTGACCTGAGTGAGGAAAGGTGAGTAAGGTGTGTTATAAATGTGGCTCCGGTGTTTGCTGTGTTGTCTTGACCTCTGCATCAGCGATGGAGGTAGGGGGGGGGGTAGGAGAGAGCATTGGGGTTCTAGTGCTTGTTGCTTTGTTCTTGTTTTTTGTTTACTTGTTTTGTTATTTATTATTCTTGCTGCTGCTTGAAGTTGTGTGAAGGTGATTATAGAGTTGTCTTGTAGACTTGCTATTTGTAGTTAATCGTAGAGCTTGTTGATCCTCACTCGTAACTCGTCATTGCTACTGTATGCTCGTAGACTTGTAGGCTCGTATACTCGTAGACTCGTAAACTCGTTCTTCTTATTGTATACTCGCTTGCGGTTACTTGATCGTAGAATTGTAGTATGTAGAATCAGCTGTAGAACTGGAGCTGATCTTGGTTACAGTTTCGTCTGCTTTTGTAGAAATAATGATTTGTAGGCATAGAGTCGATCGTTACTGTGCTGCCACCATTTATTGTTGGAACTTCTTAGCCACAATTTATATATATGTAACTCTTTAGTCTCGTAATAGGCGAGTCTTGAGTTTTGGTTAAAGTTATTTTGGTAATTGAAGAGCAGGAGGAGTTAAAGATGAATACGGTGAGTTGATTTTGATTTATTATCTTCAAAGAAAATCTAAGTTGAACAGCATATGTATTACACAGGGTGTGAGGAGACGAGCGTGAATACCTCTCACTTCCCTTCTCCTCAGATCCAAGAACGCCCAAGCTAAATAATGTAGGGTGAAAACCATGAGCAGGTAACAGGTAAAACAACAGAAAATGGCGAAGAGATTTAATAAACTTCTCTCACCAATAATCACGGCAAAAAAACCAGTATTTACAAAACACAAAAACATATGCAATAACAACAGCCAGCCAGCGTGGAGAGAGTGGAAGCAGTGCTTGCTTCAAGTCGTGGGAGCTCTCTACCGTCTTGTCCTGGATCAGGCAACAGGTAGTCTCTGTTGAAACGTTGAGACACGCTCAAAGATGTGGAATGGGTGATGAAACACCAACTGGAGAAGGTGTCGAACTGATCTCGAGGGCGGCAGGTGTCTCAAGTGAAGTAGTACATGAATACAGTGGAGTTTTCCCCCTTACACGTCTTCCCCCACCACGAGTCTACTCCTGGTAGACAGACAGGAAACTCCGCTTGGAACCAGGATGAAATGGAAACATTCGAAAAAATGAGTAAAATTTTTACAAACATCTACCATGGATAAAAGTCCCTATTCAGTTGTAAAAACAGTCTTCTTTACAACTAACCAAGTTAACATTCATCAGTTTCCTTCCATGTCCATTATTTTCAGACCGTTAAGAACTAAGCATTAAAATCGGCAAAATTTTTGTCAAATCTACCGTGCAAAATTACAGTGAATATAGAACACACAAAATCAATCTGACTAAGCGAGATATGCAAGTCACCCGAGATTGGTATTACAGCAAACTAGACTCTACTAGGGAGATCGGCACCAATGTTGTCTGCCCCAGCTATATGGACTAAGCGGAACTTGTATACCTGCAGACTAAGAGCCCAACGCAGGAGCCTGTAGATGAGGGGCTTATGGTCTACCTCGAGGATGAACTCGAGTCCTCGAAGGTAGTAATCAAATCTCAGGATACCAAAAACCACTGCAAGGGACTCACGTTCTATGGTGGAATATCTGATCTCTCGTGGAAGAAGTTTTCGACTTGCATAGCAAAGGGATGAGGACAGCCAAGATGATTCTGAAGCAGGACTTCCCCTAGACCTTGGTTGGATGTGTCAGTCCGGAGAACAAAGGTAAGGCTGGCGTCTGGGAGCCGCAGTACCGGGCTGGAGGACAACACAAACTTTAGGTGGTTAAAGTAGTTTTCCAACTCGCCTGTCCAGGGCAGAGGCTCTCTAACCATCTTCTTTAGCAAGTCCGTCAGGAGTGCAATGAAATTAGCAGCCTGTGGAAAAAACACTTTGTAAAAATTCACCATACCAAGGAATCCATGTAAAAGCTTCTTTGTTGGTGGAGGAGGTACTCACACAAAGCCTCCACCTTACTGGGCTGAGGTTGTAGATGGTCTCCACCGAGAATGAAACCTAGGTACTGGATGGTCGGGAACCCAAAGTGGCACTTTGAGCTATTGAGAGTAAGTCCATGGGTCCTAATCTTGTCAAACACAGCTTTAAGGGTGGAACAGTGTTGGGTCCATTCTGAGGAATAGACAAAAACATTATCAAAGTAAAAAGAAACATTGGGGAGGCCTGCGAGGACAATGCGCATAAGCTGGATGTAGGTAGCACATGCGGTGACGAACCCAGAAGGGAGACGGCAGAACTCCATGAGACCAAGGTGTGTGGGGAAGGCTGTTAAAGGCTTGGACCTGTCAGATAAGGGGACTTGATAATATGCCTTGCACAAGTCTAGTTCTGAGAAGAATTTGGCCCCAGAGAATTTGTACAAGTCTTCTTCAATATTACAACAGGTCTCTGCATGGAAAACAGTGACTGCATTTAGGCGACGATAGTTGATGGCCATGCGGTAAGAGCTGTCAGGCTTACGTATCATTACAGCTGGGGAGCAGTGTTGCGATGATGACCGTCTGATGATGCCTTGTTCAAAAAGTCTATCGACTTCCTCTTCAAAGAAAGGCTTTAGATGGATGGGAACCGGGTAGACTTTTGCTTGAATTCTGCTGGTAGTAGTGAGGATGATGTCATGCTCGATGGTAGATGTGCATCCAGGAACTTCTGAAAAAATGTCATCATATTCATGGATAAGCTTAAGTAAGGTAGCCCGTTGTTCTGCATCTAGGTTGGGATTGATCTGGGGCTTCAAATCTTCTCCATCGACCTTGCCATCGGGTGTCACTGGGAGTCTTGAATACTCATCCTCTGGATCCTCTGTGCAAGCAAATTCATCCCCGTTTGGCGTTTCCTCATCCTCAGGAGAGACTTCATCAAGCAGTTCAGCGAAATTGACCTGGGAACGACGAAAGTAGAGTTTAAGTAAATAAGCATGATACAACTTTGGACCTCTGGGACATTCAATGAGATAATCGACCTTACCTCTCTTTTCTAATACCTTGTAAGGACCTTTCCAGACTACTAGGAGTTTGCTAGTGCCACTGGGCAGTAAAACAAGCACCTCATCACCAGGCTGGAACTGACGGACTGGAGACTTCACATCAAAGTATGCCCTGTATCGGGAAGTGCTTACCTCTGTGTTCTGAGCAGCAATCTTCGCTGTTTCAGTCAACTTATCCTGCAACTCTATTAAGTATCTAAAAGAGGACCGATCGTCGTCCTGGAGATTGCAATCTTCCCATAGGTCCCGAAGTACTGACAGTGGTCCTCTGACTGCTCTTCCATACAGCAGTTCGAATGCAGAGAATCCAGTCCTGTCACTGGGGATCTCCCTGAGGGCAAATAAGGTGGGAATTAGATAGCAGTGCCACTCACGAGGCTTTTCGGTGCACAACTTGCGTAGGGACGCTTTCAGGGGGCCATGTAGCCTCTCAACACGGCCGTTCGCACTAGGGTGGAAAGGAGTAGTAAAAGATGGCTTGACACCCAGGAGTTTATGCAATTGTGCCATAAGTTGGGAAGTAAATTGCGTACCTTGGTCTGATAATATCTCCCTTGGAATTCCAACCCAGGAGAAGATGGAGGGTAGAGCTTCTGCCACAGAGAATGAGTCAACATCTTTAAGGGGGACAGCTTCCGGAAATCCGGTGGGAGAGTCGATGAGGGTGAGGATGTATCGGTGCCCTTCTGATGATGGAGGCGATAGAGGTCCGACCAGGTCGATGGCTACCCTGGAAAATGGTTCAGTTATTATAGGGAGAGGCTGTAGAGGCACAGGTCTAACTCTGCCCTTTGATTACATTCTTTGACATACTTCACAAGACTTGCAAAAATCCCGAATGTCTATGCCCATACCTGGCCAGAAGAATTTATCAGCTATTTTCATGCTGGTCTTTCTGTGTGAAAAATGACCAGCCAAAGGATTTTCGTGTCCAACAGACAAAATAACAGGCCGCCAATCTTTAGGGACAACAAGAGAGAGTTTACCCACCTTCTCAGGGTGCTTGGCCGAGATACATTTACGGTATAGTTGGCCATCGGACCGAAGATACTGAAATGACGACCCATCCTTGGATCTCTTACTTCACTGGAGTTGGCCTTGTCCCAAAGTCCTGTTAGAGTGGGGCAAGATTCTTGCAGACTACCAAATTCTTCTGGAGTTATGGTTAGAAGCTGAATTTCTGGCAGTATCAGAGGATGGACTTGCTTCACTCTACCACCTCGAGTCTGGACAACGTTGACTTGGTTCTGGAGAGAACAGGGTTCCTGTGCAGGGGGTGGATCGGCTATGCCTTCACATGGTGGCAAATGGGTGTGTTCATCTTGGCTTAATGTTCTACCAGAGGTGAAGTTTGAAAGAACAGGAGGATCATCAGGTAAAGGACTGTTAGGATCATGTGCCCCAGGAATGTTACCTATCAGTACGCTAGAGCACTTCATTGGGGCTCTTACCACGTTGACCCATCCCTTGTAGTACGGGCAGCGGATGTAACAGCGAACAACGGGGAACTCACTAATGCGCCCCAGGAAGTCTTCTACTTGCACCTTGGGATACGAGGAAACGTCGGCGTCAGGAACTGCCTCTTCTGACACTATGACTGTGTTACAGCCAGTGTCCCTGATGAAGGTCTCCTTAAAAGCACGAGGGTTCTTTGGACAGTGAGCCTTAAGATGGCCTTCTTCCCCACAGCTGTAATACTTCAACCGAGAAGTGTTTTTTGCAGTGGAATGGAAGGAGGTGGTTGTGGCTTGTGAAGGTTTGGGACTAGTACCCATGAGCTTCTTGTGTGAGGCAGAAGACTTTCCTGAGGAACTGGTGGAGGTGTGCTTCGGGTAAGCATTGTGTGCAGATGCCCATGCATCGGTCTTCTCCACTGCTGTCTTGAGGTCTGAGACCTGTTGTTCTTTGATGAAAAGGCAGATGTCTGGGAGGAGGGAGGCCAGAAATTGATCTAGAACCATAAAATCATGAAGGTCTTTGAATGTGGGGGGAACCTTGCAGGCTTCCAGCCAGGAGTCGAAAAGCTGTCGTAGGCAGGTCGTGAACTGCCGATAATTCTCTCTGACTTTGATCTTGTTGTTTCTGAAGTCCAGTCAGTAACGTTCAGGCGTTTTATCAAAGCCAGTCAGCAATGCCTTCTTGAGAAGAGAAAAGTCACTTATGGTGTTAGTGTCAAAAGTGGAATATAATTCTGCAGCGTCCCCAGTTAAGGAGCTCCCCAACCTAATAGCGAGAGAATCTTCATCCACTTTCAGTAGTTGAGCTATTCTCTCAAACCTTGTCAGATAGGAGGCAATGTCCTCACCTTCATTGTAGACAGGAAGGCTAGGTCGTTTCACAACTTGGCCTGGCTGTTGTTGTTGAGAGTCTGTCGACTGTTTGGTCAGCCCGAGTTTTGCCAGCTCAAACTGCCGCTCCTTCTCCCTCTCTTCATGCTCTCATTCCTTCTCCTTCTCTTCACGCTCTCGTTCCTTCTCCTTCTCTTCACGCTCTCGTTCCTTCTCTTCACGCTCTCGTTCCTTCTCTTTCTCTTTGCGCTCTTTGGCTCTTTCATCTCTCTCAAATGCTTGCTGTGTAAGGAGAAATTGATACACATCACTCCCTTCTAACCCAAGACTTTCAGCCTGAACCCTGAGTTCTTTGATGGTAGAAAACTTATACATTGTGACAATAGAAAGTACTACCAATTAAATACAAAAACCCACACAAAAGACATATACACACAAAGAAATGATACCTTAAAAAAAAAACAAGTGCAACAAACAAAAGAACACCTAAACAGTACCCGTCCTGACAACGGAGGGACTTGACGTACCAACACACTTGGCTGGCTAAAGTGGTAACAGACACGGTCACTAGCCAGAAGATTACCTTCACATTACTTGCTCAACCAGAACAAGGGTGGTTACAAGGATTAACCTGCACTTAACCATGAAAGAAGATTAGAAGGTTCTTAACCTGCACCTAATCTATACTCAAACCACAGTTAACACTGTCATGAGCACTCCACTCCCGCACCTCACACTAGTGAGTGTGGTAGCAGCACAAAACAACTTTGAACAACTTGTGGGCTCACAGCACCTTACCTGTCCACCACCAAACTCACGGCACACTACTGTACACTGCTGGGAATCCTGGCGAGGTGCACCACTTGTGAGGAGATGAGAGCGAATACCTCTCATTTCCCTTCTCCTCAGATCCAAGAACGCCCAAGCTAAATAATGTAGGGTGAAAACCATGAGCAGGTAACAGGTAAAACAACAGAAAATGGCGAAGAGATTTAATAAACTTCTCTCACCAATAATCAGGGCAAAAAACCCAGTATTTACAAAACACAAAAACATATGCAATAACAACGGCCAGCCAGAGTGGAGAGAGTGGAAGCAGTGCTTGCTTCAAGTCGTGGGAGCTCTCTGCCATCTTGTCCTGTATCAGGCAACAGGTAGTCTCTGTTGAAACGTTGAGACAGGCTCGAAGACGTGGAATGGGCGATGAAACACCAACTGGAGAAGGTGTCGAACTGATCTCGAGGGCGGCAGGTGTCTCAAGTGAAGTAGTACATGAATACAGTGAAGTTTTCCTCCTTACACAGGGATTTAATTTACTTACTAAGTCTAGTCGGACCCCTCTTCTTATTTGATCTCTCCGCTACCTGCCGGTTCTATGGCTTGCCCCTTACTGAGTTCTGATTCCTACATTCTCTCTTAGCAAGGGTTGTGTCACGTGGGTTATACTGTTGTGGAAGCTTCCAGAACACTGTATGTCTGTGTGTATGTACAGGTTCCGGTGCACCACCAGCATTCCTTCACTTAAAGAGTTGCAAGCTAATTTCCTTTTACCACACCCTGTCTGGTGCTCTATCTGTCTATCTATCTATCTATCCATCATGCTATCTATTATGATTTGTATTTATAATATGGAGTCCTGACACCCCTACTAACATCACTGCTACCCTGTCTTACTCTCTTCACCTCCTTTCAGAACATTTTGTTACAGTCCCTCCACATTACACTCAAATTCCTTCCAAATTCCTCATCCACTCTCTTCTTACTCTCTCTTACTAATCTTTTCACCTCCCTCTTCCTTTCTACATATAACTCTCTCTTCCGCCTCTCAACTTCTTTCATGCCCCTATTTCTCATCCATTCATTGTATGCTTTCTTCTTTTGTGCCACAGCCTGTCTCACCTCTTCATTCCACCATGCTGTTCCCTGCACCCCCCTCCGTCTTCTCTTCACCCCACACACCACATCACATGCTGCACATACTTCTGTGAATATCCTGCACACACCTTCCACGTCCCCAGTTTGCTCCAATTCATATTTACCCAAACGTTCCTCCACTTCTCTCTTATATTCTGCCTTTATCTCATCCTCTTGTAACCTTTTCACTCTCCTTGCAACTTCTTCTTCCTCCTGTCCTTCCCTTCTTCTTCTTCTTCATCTTACTTGGATCTTGATTTTGGCCACCACCAAGTAGTGATTAGAAAGTCCACTCCCCCAACCTCTGTAAGCTCTTGCATCCATTACACATCTTCACATCCTGTCATCCACACACACATAATCAATCATTGCCTTCCTTTCATTCAATTCACCACCCACCCTTCTCATCAGTTGCCATGTATACCTGTGGATCCTTTTTTGCCTGAAGAGGATATTGGCTATCACCAACCCCCTCCCGGCACAAATGTCCGCTAATGCACTGCTATTCTCATCTATCTCAGCAGGCACATCCCACTCATCAACTATTCCATCCACCTTCACATTCCCTACTTTACCATTCATATCACCAATCAAAAACACTCTATCATTCCTTCCAAACTTTTCCATGTACACTTCCACATTTGTCCAGAACTCTTCTCTCACTCTGCTTGCACGATCTTGCATTGGTGCATACAGTCACACAATCACCCACATTTGTATTCCAACTTTCAATCTTACCCACACAATCCTCGAACCAGCTGATCCATACTCTCTTATGTTCTTCTTCCATCTTTTACTCACAACAATACACACCCCTTTTGCCCTCTCATTCTCACCTACTCCTGCACATATACCCCATCCATACTCCCTTTCTCTCACACTCTCCCTTCTCCATTTAGTTTCAGTTACTCCACATACATCCACTTTCTCACCCTCAGGCACCTGGACAATCTCTCTCTTTCACTTCATCATTCGCACCCCTTACATTCCATGTCGCGATCCGTACCATGTCCATTGTCTGGTCCTTGGTTGTCATCTTTTGGTCAGTCCTTGTCCGAGGCTTCTTGTTCGTCTTTTTAGTTAGCTATTTTCCGGGGAGGGGCACTAACCCTCCGCCAACCCTTTTAGTCGCCTCGTACGACAAGCAGGGATACTGGGGAAGTATTCTTGAAAAACCCCACTATTATAATTATAACAATAACAACAACAATAATAATAATAATATTAATAATAATAATAATAATAATATTATTATTATTATTATTATTATTATTATTTTTATTATTATTATTATTTTTATTATTATTATTATTATTATTATTATTATTATTATTCCAGGGATAAGAAAACGGTCTGTTTAATCATCCCCAGTTGTGAATATTAGCAGTTTGGTTTTTGTGTGATGTGTGTTTATCTTGCCTTTCTGTCAGCTTATAATTATATCGAAAAAAAAAAAAATAAAATAAAACTTGAGAACGGAAGTAAGGGGCAAGGAGCACAAATGGCGATAGTGTCCCTGGGCGCTTGAGACCACTCCACTGTATCTGTAGTGCTATTATGTTAGGCAGAAAAAAAAAAAAAACTAATTGCCTGACCATTGCTGTTCTTCACTCTAGCGGCAGACTTAAAAAGTTTCTAAAGTGAGAGTTGCTGAGCAGGAGTTACGCAACATTAATCCAAGAATCGGAGTGACTCCAGTAAATCCAGAAATAACAGGAAGTTAATCAGAGGCAAATCCAGTAAATCTAGAAATAATAGGAGGTTAACCAGAGGTAAATCCAGTATATCCAGAAGTAATAGGAGGTTAATTAGACGTAAATCCAGTAAATCCAGAAGTAATAGAAGGTTAATCAGAGATAAACCCAGTATAAATCAGAGGTAAATCCAGTCACGCTCTCAACATCTCTCCGCCCAAGCTGTATTATGCCCTAGCTGTGCTGCTGCGCTTGAATGACTGTTTGCTAAGTATTGTGTTTGGAGTTGTAGATTAATGCACACTCCAGGGCCATTGAAAATAAGGATACTCGGATTGTTGTGTGTGTCTTCCTTCAAACTAGCCAGTAATCCGGGCAATAGATACTTTATGCCAGAAGTCAAAATTTCACCTGCTTATTGAGACTGAGTTTCAACGTGATGGGCACTAAATAAGAAGCGTGTGTGTTTTTTTTTTAAATGGAATTTCAATCTAATTCTTTACTTTTATTTTTTACTAATTATAAACAAATAAGGGAGAAGTAAAATAACACGAATAATGGAGAGAAGGATGGCGTTGATAATGAATGGTGATAGATGGAATATCTCATATTTGTTGTATGCTGATGATGCACTACTGTTGCAAGTACCGGACAAGAACTTGGTAGCTAGTGCAAAATTTTGCTGATGTCTGTGAGCGTCATGCCTTGAGAGTAAACGCAGAAAAGAGTAGTGTGATGGTAACTGAGAGAGAAGGTGACTCCCAGTGCGATATTATAGTGAATGGAGAGAGACTGGAACTGGTGAGAGAGTTCGGATACCTGCGTACAGTGAAACAAAAGAGAGGAAAATGTGCAAAAGAGTTGAAAGTAGAGTGAAATAAGGAAGAAATGTAGCTGGTGCAATGAAAGCCTTGATAAAGAAAAGGAGGCTTGAGTGTTGCAGCTGCACGAGGCTTACATGAAGGAGTGCTAATGCCAACTTTGATATGGATGTAAGACTATGGTGTGGCATGAAAATGAAAAGTCAAGAGTAAGAGCAGTGGAGATGGGACTGCTGAGGAATATATGTGGAGTACAGAGGGTGGATAGGATACGAAATAATGTGATTCGTGAAAGATGTGGAGTGAGGAAGTCGGTGGACACCAGAGATGGTATGGTCATGTGGAGAGAATGGATAACAATAGAGTGGTGAAAAAAGATATGTCTGAGCTAATTTGAAGGAGGGAGGAGGCGAGGTAGGCTGTGAGATATGGTGGATGAGTGTGTGAGGAAGAGAGGTTTGGAAGTCGGTGAGGCTAGGGAACTGACAAGAGATCGAACTGACTGGATGAATGTTGTGAGAAGTGCATGATCAGGGATTTGGCACCCTTTTTAACGTGGCAGCGTCCGGATTGACTATATCGGATACGTTTTTGTGAAGCTACAGAACATGGTGAATGTTTTTGGCGTATCCGATAGAGCCAGGATTCCGAGGGCTTGCATGATGAGTGAATGGAAGCGTGGCCTATTGGACTGGGCAAATTTTGGCTGTCTGGACATTGCTACTCCTCACCCTACCCTTGGGTGGGAAAGGAGGTCCGGATGATGATAATCATGATAAACAAATAAAAGTATCTGTGGCCCTGGATGTTGTGTGACCTGATTATAGTTTTGTAAATTCAGATATATGGTTGAAAAGTATTTTTAATAACGTTTTTGACAGTTACGCAATAGTTAATTAGTTTAGTTAATAGTGATAACTATGCTTTTTAGTTAATTTAGTAGTTATCTAAAGTGTTTCATTGTAGACTGTTGGTAAGCATTTATATTGGAAAATCCATTTACAGGTACACTTCCTTGGAATATTTGAATGTTAAAATCCGTTTGTTGACTTTTACAGTTTGTATTTGAAAAGGTTTCCTTTACTGAATATTGTTACGTTCATATGACGTATATTTCCTTTTAATCAAGCTGCAGCCAGCCAGTTTTATTTAATTGTTTTATTTAACTGTAGTAATGAAAGGATTAACTAAAGACGTAGTATAGTCGTCATTTCGAAAAGTCTTCCTAAAAATGAGTTATTATTTACTTGAGACACCAAAACTAGAGTAAAAACAAAATCATCGTAGTAAAGGGTTTAATGGTAATGTGAAGTAAGGAACTGCATATCAGGTACTTATTGCCAGTATTAATATGCCTGCCACCGGTTCTCTGTCTGCATTAATATCTATACCATTCCATCCACACAGCGTCATCCAGTCTGTCACCAGTCATGCAACTAGCCACTCCACTAACCTCAGTACTAACCACACCACCAATACACCAACAGTACTACCACCACAACACTCACCACACCACCACACTAGCACCACACCGCCACGACCACACCAGCACCACACCACCACGTTAGTACCACACAACCGCGACCACACTAGCACCACACCACCACCACCACACCACCACCACACCACCACGACCTCATAACCACAACACAATTAACCACGTCATCCATACCACCACACTATCACCATCCACATAACCACTTACACAATTAATCGCTCCACCGTTCATACCACTCACCATCAGCCACCCTACAGCCACATCATCACCACACCACCAACCACATCACTACACTACCACCTCACACTCAGGTAAACCACCAAAACACAATCACCTCCACCACCACCACACAATCACCTCCACCACAATCACCACACCGCAGTCAACTTCATCACCATAGCACACCACGATGCTCCCACCACACCACCACCACACAATCACCTCCACCACAATCACCACACCGCAGTCAACTTCATCACCATAGCACACCACGATGCTCCCACCACACCACCACCACAGCGTTCTCACCACACCACCACCAGCTACCCGTACCCTCACAGCCTCATCATTTTAGTAAGACATTAATATTCCCGAGTGAAAACATTCAATATAGAGGAAATGACGTACAGTTCTGTTAACGAATTCGTCTTTCCAGAGCTGTATTATCATTCTCTCTCTCTCTCTCTCTCTCTCTCTCTCTCTCACACACACACACACACACACACACACACACACACACACTTTTCTGTCATATATCTCTGCAATCACAGTTCAGTTATTGTTCAGATCTGATTATTCTGTGTCGCTGTTAGGTTTGTCTTTGTCCTTCTCATCCCTCGTTTGATTAACTGCTGGGCTGAAACGTAAACACAGCGACGATAAATAGTGGAGGGAATGACGTCCATAACTTTCTTCTCTCGGTTAGGCTAGGTTAGTTAGGTTAAGTTAGGTCTAGCTTTGTTAGATACGGATAGTACAGTACGTCTGCCAATTTTCTAGGCCAGTTGTCAGATCAGATACTTTTCCCCTCTTCCTTTTCCTTTATATTCTAGTATGTTCTCACTTGTTCTGTAGTCCTTTCACGTTAACCTGGCCTAAATTTTCGTCCTTTTGGAGCACATTTCTCGTAGCTCACAGGCAGAAAGACAGTACTACGGCTCCACATCCTTACCATAGCACCTCCTCCTGACTAGCACCATATTCTAGTGATAGTCTGTCTTTATTACTCAGCACTCGTGGTGGATAGATGTCAATTTTAGACCAAGTTCAGGTAAAAGGACTATAGGTAATGTTTTTCCGGCTACGAGAGTCCTCATTACTCATGGGGTTAATGAAGGCTATACAGTATATCTAATTTCCGTCGTTCTGAAAATCTCTCCTGAATTGAGTATAATTATTGGGGGCAATAAAAATAAATAAATACCTAAATAAAAATCAATAAATATGGTATGAAAGTAAGTAAGTCATGGTATTGGAAGATTTAGCTAGTTGACAAAAACATTTATGATTCCCTGTTCTAATTACCTTCAACGTTTAAGCCATTCACAACTACAAGGTTTGTGTCACTTTTTTTTCGCCTACCAGAAGATGAATATATTTAGCTTAGAAAGGATTAAAAAAACTATTCTAACTTCTCTAGGTAGAAAATTAATCCAGAAGCTAAATAAAATCGTTTTTGAGGCATCTGGAATAAAAAATCAAAAGTGTCAGCTTTGTTTAAGAAGACCGTCTCTCTCTCTCTCTCTCTCTCTCTCTGAAAATTAGTCTCTTGAATCCGAAACAAGTGACACAGGTGACACTGATTTATGGCAAAAAACTAAATTAATAATAATAATAATAATAATAATAATAATAATAATAATAATAATAATAATCAGTGTCAGTTGGAACTGTCGCCCTATGTCTGTATTTCCTAATTCCTATGATCTCCACTCTTTTAAACGAAGTGTGTCAATCACATATTCCCGTATTCACGTCTTTCATAATGGCTGCCTATGTGCTGTAATGCACATCCACTACAAAAATTATCGGCAGGTGATATACTATTCTCAGTTTCATAATCCATGCACTGTTACATTTACGTGTCATTGATGCGATTAATATAACATCTGTTGCAATAGATAGAGAGATAGATAGATAGAGTGTCTAGGCATCTCGAAATGAACGGATCTTGAATTTGGCTCTCTTTTGTGTTGTTTTTGCTTTTTTCTTCGAGGGAACGGCTTGTGGGCTCTTGGCCTTTGGATCCTTCTTCCTTGCATTAAAAAAAAAAAAAAAATCAGTTATATGACTAAACCACCTTACCCTGTAAATCTTTGTTACAGTACTTCCACTTACTGAATATCTCACGGTATTTAAAAGTTTCTCTGAGCTGATGGTTGTGTGGAAAGGGCAGTGGAATGGAGACTGTGAAGATGCTGGTAAAATCTTATTTTTTACAGTGAATAAATTAAACCATTGCCTTTTGATAAAACTCCACCATTGCCATTATAACACGGGCTAATACTATCAAAATTTGTTTAGTGTACTATCTTTGTTGTTGTTGTTGTTGTTGTGTCCCTAAATTTATCTAAACGTGAGCCCGGTGAATTGCAGGCTGAAACTGCCATTGTTCCTGCAGTCCAGAATCAACTTTTCAGGGGACATAAACGGAGTTGAAGGACGTTTGTATAACCGGGCAGTAGAGCAGCCCAGCTATATCAGTGTCACCGAATGAGGCAGAGATTAGTATTTACACCCAAGTGGCAACATCTGAGGTGTACTGGTAACTTGTTGCTGGTGTAAGCAGATGAACTACAGGATCTCGGAAATGGGCTTCTTAGCTTGTGTTCAAAGTTCGATAGCAAAAAAGTTGTTCCAGTTACCCTTACTCCTATATCACTCAAGCAACGTCCATGCTTGGGAAAAATATATTGTCATTCACATATTCCCGTATTCACGTCTTTCATAATGGCTGCCTATGTGCTGTAATGCACATCCACTACAAAAATTATCGGCAGGTGATATACTATTCTCAGTTTCATAATCCATGCACTGTTACATTTACGTGTCATTGATGCGATTAATATAACATCTGTACTACAATACATACTCTATATACTTTACATACGTTGTCCATTGGGTGTTGTATATACTGGGCAATTAGGCCTATGTACATCTTAAAGGTACAGTAAGCAACATCAGTTGACATTCGTCCTACTACTTTTACAATAATCCTGAGGCTCCTATGCTCAACTTAACAAATTTCCCTGGTGTTAAATGAAACAAATTAATAGAGTTTTTCCAAATGTAATGGTTAATCATCCCACCAGAATCGCCATCGTCAGAGACTTTCGCTCGAAATATCAGCCTGTCACATTCTCCCCGGGGGCGAGAATGGTGCAGTGTCAAGCATGGTGGACGGAGACAAAGAGGGGTCGTCATAAGGTGCCCCCTCGCGACGCCGTAGACGTGGATCAAGTGTCAGTATCTGGAGTATCTGGACGGTCGTGTGGGATGACGGACGTAACTTGGAGACCTGCCAGATCATTACTCCGTCTTTTTATTTTTGGTTTTTATCTCCTTGATCCTTTTCACCTACACATTGTTCCTACATTTTTGTCTTTCTGTGTTCGGTCTCCAATTTCCCCTCTTCACTCCATGTTTTTTGTCCCTGTTTCTGTATCCTTCACTCATTTCAGTGGCGCATTGTATCAGCAACTTTTTTTTTTTTTCTGTACCCCTTCTCCCAGTGTTGAAATATCTGTTCCACTCACCCCCCCCCTTCCCCCTAATCAAGTTCACTCATATCTTTTTTTTTTTTTTTTCCCGAAGTACCCTGTTCTCTCTCTTGCCTCCTCTCTCTGATGATTTCTCTGTTTACCCTTCATCTTTTTTTTTTTTTTAACCCCCTCCTTTGGTCTTACCTTTGTTTTCCTTTCTGTCTTTTCATTTCTAAACATCTTGTTTTCTCGTCTTTCCATCCCATATAATAATTGCTCGACGTCTCTTTCTCCTTCAGTATATTCATTCACACATACTGTTCCCCCCCCCCTCTCTCTCTCTCTCTCTCTCTCTCTCTCTCACCCATTTTAACCAACGGCATTCATTTCTGTTGTTTACTTTCTATCCCTGTTTCCAAAACCCTTAAGTACTTACCCTCTCTATCCCGTACACTCCTACTCATCAGACCATGCCAGTATCCCTCTCTTTCTTATATCCCTCCTCCCTCTTCTCTTCTCGTTTATTCCGCTCATTCTCTCCCCTCTCTCCTCCTCGCCTCTCCTCTCCATCTCTTTATCTTCAGCCATCTTCACCGGCATCGATTCTGCTTCAAGAGTTTCTCCTCGATTATTGCTACTTCCCTTTGCCCTTCCGGTAATTACATCCTCTCGCCTTGCATCCTCACCCCGTCTGCTTTCACTATGTCTCCCTATGCTAGTCTCATCCATATTTTTTGCCCTATTTCTGTCTTTATTTCCTTCATTCGGACAAATTAATTCATTACCTTATCTACTTCGCCTCTTCACCTTGTCTTATAATTCTAGAATCACCCCACCATCTCTCTCTCTCTCTCTCTCTCTCTCTCTCTCTGTCTTTCTCTCTCTCTCTCTCTCTCTCTCTCTCTCTCACACACACACACACACACACACACACACACACACACACACACACACACACACTCACTCTCTGTTCCATCTTCTGTCCTTTCCGCTATAAATTTTCTTCCCATTCTCACACACAATCACATCATCTCTCCCTCTCTTTCTCGCCTCTCTGCCTTTTCACCTTTGGCCTGACATTTATCTTCAACATATTCCTGTTTCTCTATCACCTTGTCACACTTCACTCATCCTTAGTTTGATTCTATTATTTTCTTTGTCATTTTATAATACTTTTTCTGTATCTTTTTGTTCCTTTATATTCCTTTCTTTGTCTTTCATCTTATTTCCATACTTGATTCCTTAGTCATCTCTCCCTTTTCTATCCTGTCACTCATTCTTTTGTTACTTATTGTTCATCATTATGTTCATTTTAACATTCCTCTCTCTCTCTCTCTCTCTCTCTCTCTCTCTCTCTCTCTCTCTCTCTCTCTCTCTCTCTCTCAACGTTTCATCTATTTTCTCTGTCCATGTGTTACTTTTCTTGACTATCCACTTTATCATTTAAGTTTATTCCAATTTCCAATTATTTCTTCCACCTTCGTAAATGCAGTGTTGTCTCTTCTGTCCCTCCTTATCTACCCTATCTCCCAGTGTATAATGTTATTTAAATCTGTCATTGTTTTCCACCTTCCTCACCCTCACAATATCTCCAGTTTCCCTTTCCTTTCACTTCTCTGTCCTTCGTAAATGTAATGTAATGTCTCTGCCTTCTTTCTTTCCTCTCTCCCTGTCTCCTAATGTTTGATCCCTTCCATCCCCACGGTGCTCTTATTTCTCTGCCGTCCTTTCTTCCGAGATGCTCCCTATTCGTCTCCTTTTTTTCTTTATTTCACTGAGCCTTATCAACTCGAGGACATTTCGCTAGTTCATCAGTCTACCACCTTATGATTATACATTTACTTTAGGGAAATCTTTTGCAGTGGAGTAGTTAATGTTAACGTTTCAATGCTTTCACAGCGCGAGGCATCTTTTAACAAAGTTAAATATAACCGAAATATGCTGAGTATAATTCGTCCATTTAAACAGAGCGACGAGGAGCCTACACGTGGTAGCATTGTGCACCCTGGATGGAGCAAAACAGCTCCGGCGTCCGCCCCGGAGTCAAACCACTATTTCCCTGCACTTCGCCGTGGGGAAGGACTGTGATCTTATTCCGGTAAAGCGGTGTCTGAGTGGGCTCCTCCCAGAAGTTTCTTACTTGTGATCGGTAGGTCTGCTGGGCTAGACAGACCACGATTAGGCAACAACAATAGCAACAGTAAGAATAATGACCACCACTACCCCCACCACCAGCAACAGTAACCAAGGACCACACTGAGATTTTTAAGCATTTAATTAAATATAATCCTCTGTAGGCAACAAGACTATAATCAAAATGTCGTTCTCGGGGCTGACATGGTTATATTCTTTCTTTTCATCTCACACCTTCTCCCTGTTTCCTCATTCTCGTCTCCTTCAACCCAGTTTCGTCCTTCCCCTAACCCCATCTAAGGCTTCACTTATCGTCGGCCTCCTTTCATTTGCTTCCCATATACTCTCATGTGCCATTACCTCCATTTCCCTCTCTTGCACCCTTCCTTTGTTCTCATTGTTCTGCTCTCTCTCTCTCTCTTACACACACACACACACACACACACACACACACACACACACACACACACAGGTACACGGGCGTGAGCCAGCTTTCTGCCTCCTTTCAACCCAGATTCCTCGTTCTGCTCGCTACTTAGTTGCTTCCCGTAATCTGTATATTGTATATCTCTTATCATGACCCCAGACGACCCACCTTCGCCCTTCTGTTTGCAGTCGTGCCCTCTTTACCCCTCGTCCAGTTGCATCCTTACTTTCCTACACCACAGCCACATCCTATCTCCTCCACACCTAGTCAGTCACATCCTACATCCTACACCTCGTCACATACTACTTTCTACAGCCAGTCACATACTACCACCTACACCTAGTCACATACTACCTCGTATGCCTAGTCACATACTTCCTTCTACACCTAGTCACATACTACCTCCTACACCTAGTCACATACTACCTCCTAGTCCTACACTTAGTCACGTCCTATCTCTTCCACACCTAGTCACGTCCTATCTCTTCTGGACCTAGTCACATCCTCTCCTTCTCTCAACTAGTCAAATCCTTCTTTTTTTCCCCAGCCCTTCAATTGCGAAAGCATCATGAGGACCGGCTTTGTTCGTCAGTCCCTAGCTAATGACTTACGGATGCAAGATGCTTCGCTCACATAGACTTTAACGATTTTAGCCACGCCACGTCACACTGCGCTACACACCACAGCATCTTTTCACACCATACACCACACCACCTTGTCACACCACAAACCGTGTCATCCTTTCACGCCACACACCATACCACCCTCACACACCACACACCTAGTCACACCCTGACACAGACAGAGTGCTGGTACTACATTCCCAAACAGATAATCTTTTCATACTGAATAATATCTATCAACATACCCATATCCATATCCCACACCAAGCCCTCTTCCTCCCATCATCCCCAGACATCACCTTATGCTCCCTAAACCTTGCCCCCATTGCATCCTGGAGAATGGTCAAAACCCTTGGCTCTGACCACATCCCAGTCATCATCACTGCCAAAGCCAGAATCACCCCAGCTGGCCATAGACACACTTACACTAATTATAAGAGAGCCAACTGGGGGGCCTTCACAACTGAAACAGAACAACACTTTGAAACATTAAACAGTACATTCATCACAAACATCAACACCGCTGTGTACGCTTTCAATACAATTATACAAAACTCAAACAAAAGAGACATCCCTAGAGGCAACAAAAAAAGACACAACCCCAACTGCACACCAGAAAATCAAGGCCTCATCAGTCAACGGGACACACTACGACACTCCCCAACACCCCATACACAAGGCACCGTACAACAAATACAAAAACTCAACACTCAAATAAACAATAAAATATCAGAACAGCAAACACTAAACAGGAATAATTGTCTCCAGACACTTGGACACAAAACAAACATCAGCAAACTCTACAAAACACTAAACAGCATCACACTCTTCAACAGCAACACTACACAATCACACGCTGCTATCACAACAACAGACACCATACCTTCAAACAAACAACAAGCAAGCACTCTCATCAATCACTTTTCACATGTCAGCTATCTAAAGCCCCATCGCGACGACTGACGTACCATCCGACGTAAGAGACGGTTCTCCACAGGCCCAGACTTCGCACCTTTCACTTACAACCAGACGAAGCAACCTTAAGCACTCATCTCCCTGTGGACCAGACAACATAAGCAACATACACCTTAAACACCTTGGACCATAAGGCATACAAGCACTCACAACATATCAAACTACAATGACTCACACAGCATAATACCCAGCATCTGGAAGTATGTCATTATCATCACTATCCCTAAACCCAACAAAGATCACACGTTATCATCCTCACACTCCTCTGCACCCCCTCCAAAGTCACTGAACGACTGGTACTACAACTAGTTACACCTCACACCCCCCTAGCCCCATCACAATATGGTTTTAGCCCACAACACCCTACAAACACTCTTCTTACAGACCTTACACAGAGAGTTTTTGATGGCATGAATTCAGTTAGGCCACCACACAGAACACTCCTAGTCACACTAGACATTAGCAAAGCTTTTGATGCCATCCCCCGCCACAACCTCACAAACAAAATGTTCAACACAAACATGTACAATAACACAAAAAGATGGCTGGCAAATACTTAGCAGGCAGATGTGCACATGTAACATTTGCCGGTCAGTCTTTGAACATCAGAAATTTCACAAATGGCGTCCCCCAAGGATCTGTTTTGTCCCCAACACTCTTTAACCTATACATGCACGACATTACCCACACCTCATACACCACAGATACACATAGCTTCCTATGCAAACGAAATAACACCTACATGTACACACCAAAACGCAAACACAGTCGCATATATCCTCCAACCTTACCTCAACACACTACACGAATGGTTCACCAAAAACAGGCTCAAAATAGCCCCAGCCAAATCTACAGTGACCCTTATCACAAACTGGACAGCAGAACACAGTCTCATTCCACACCTCACCATAAACAACACTCCCCTACCACACCCCCACACACTTAAAATCCTTGGTGAAACATACAATACATCAATGTCATTTAAACAACACATCACAAACATTAAAGATAAATTAATGCCAACACTCAATGTCTTGAGGTCACTTGCCCATACAACATTTGGACAAAACAAAGAAACCACCACCACAGTATACAAACAATATATACGTTTAGTGATGAATTATGGAAGCCCTGCTTGGGCTCCTAACCTCACTAAAACACACTACAACACTTTACAGGCCATATAGAACAAGGCCCTAAAAATTATCACAGGCTGCACAGCTACTACACCCATAGACCACCTACACCAAGAAACAAAAGTCCTCAGAGTCAAGGATCATCTAGACATGAGAGGCAACTAATTTCTCGCCGCAGCCTCCACAAACCCACAACATCCACTACACTACATGGCAGCACATCCACACTCACCAAGGAACATTAAAACAACACCCAGCACACGACATCATACACAAATACTGTCATCTCTCCCCCCTCACCCGCCTCAGACCAGCTTCCTGAAGCATATCCATACTCAAATTACTCGCCGCTCCATTCAGTCACTTAAAGACAACACGCAGCTGCATGCATGGCCTCCCGATATCCACTCTTCTGAATCCTGTCTCCCTCGTGAGGACAGGGTCCACCTGGCCAGGCTGAGATGTGGGCATCATCCAGCCCTCTTAAGTTATCAGATGAGGCTGGATGACTCCTTCGTTGATACCTGTCCAGGATGCAACACAGCACCCCATACTATTAAGCACATTATGGAAGACTGCATTGCACACAATCACCTGCGCCAACAACACAACATACACTCCTTGAGGACTCTGTGGGAAAGCCCTGTCACGGCCATGGCCTTACTTAGGGACTCGAGGCTGTTTGGCCAAACTGCCTAGGGAACAACTACTACTACTACTGCACACCACACCACCCTCTCACACCACACACCATACCACCCTCTCACACAACACACCATATCACCCTCTCACACCACACACCATATCACCCTCTCACACCACACATCATACCACCCTCTCACACTATGCACCACACCACCCTCTCACACCATGCACCATACCACCCTCTGACACCATGCATCATACCTCCCTCTCATACTGCGTACACCGTACTACCCTCTCACACCATGCACCAAAGCACCCTCTTATGCCGCACACACCATACCATCCTCTTCACCACACACAATACCACCCTCTCACACCACACACCACACCACTCTCACACCACACACACCATACCACCTTCTCACACCACACACCAAACCACCCTCTCACACCACACACCAAACCACCCTCTCACACCACACACTATACCACCCTCTCACACCATGCACCTTACCACCCTCTCACACCACACTCCATACCACCCTCTCATACTGCGCACACCGTACCACCCTCTCACACCATGCACCATACCACCCTCTCACACCATGCACCATACCACCCTCTCACACCATGCACCATACCACCCTCTCACACCACACACACCAAACCACCCTCTCACACCACACACCGTACCACCCTCTCACACCACAGCACACGAAGAAAGTAAATAAGACCCCAGAAGCCCCTGCTTTCGGCATTTCTGTGGATGTCTTCTCTCTCTCTCTCTCTCAAATTTTCATCCTCTTTCAGCTTCTTCCACATAGCTCAGGGCCAGGAGAGTGCCACTGCTCTAAATCCTGTCCACAGCTTTTTGTGACTAGGATCGTATTATAGTGTTAATCTAGTCTTGCAAGTCAGCATTGAACATTGAGAGATGGGAATTTTAGGCCAGGTTAGAGTAAAAAGGATATAGTTATCAAGGACGCTCGCTCATACCTCATACCTAAGGCCCGTCGAATGTCACGCATGTACTGTTTGGTATTTAAGGTGTGGAAGTGACCCTGTTCCGTCAGATGAAAACAAACCAACTATAGCCTAGGATGTGACAAGCATAGTTGAATATTTGCCGTAAGTCTGCCAGCATCATTCCCGGAGTACATAAACGATTCTTTTTGCAAATTAATATACTCATCAGGTCAAATGAGAAAAAATCGTAATGAACTGTATCTTAGGCTTGTGTTAAGTGGCTTTGGAGATCCTCAACACTTCTTCCTTAGCGAGTTATTCTGAGCCTTACACTTCAATATCCTCCTTTGTGTTACTGGTGCAAAATATCTCGGAAGTAAAAAGCTATAATACAAGAAAAAGTTCGTGTGCATTAGGTAAAATAAATCGCTAAGGAAAAGGCACGACGAAGCTCCCATGCCACCTAAAGTACCAACCTTAGTTATGATACCCCATTAGGAAATCCAGGACGTACAGGGTGACCAGACAGACCACTTCCTGTGACCAATCCTAGCTTTCACCCATTCAATACGAGGGTCCTTCATGGGCTTACTAGTGATGGTTGGTAGGATTAGGAATGAACTAGAACATTCACCACCGTAATACCACCGTATTAAAGGGGTTGGTGAAGGTCATAACCCCTATACAGTCAGGCAGATCCATCTTGAGCTGAGCCATGCGATTGAAAGTAGACAGAGTAAAATTGTAAGGGTATAATTATAGTAAAGGTAAAAAGGTCCCAGAACTTCACAACTGTCTCCCTCTATATTTCCTACAGCCTATGATCTCCAGTCTTTCAAACGCAGTGTGTCCAGGCATCTGGAAATGAACGGAGCTTGAGTTTGTCTGTCTGTTATCTTTTTTTTTTTTTTTCTTGGAGGAAACAATTTGCGGACTTCTGGCCTTTGGTTCCTTCTTCTTTGTATAAGAAAAGAAAAGAAATTGAGATATCTTGAGCCACACTGTTAATTTATTTACTACCATGGCGTGCTTCTCACTCTGTCCAGATTACCCATAGATTACGTTATTTGGGTTAGAAAAGATAAATTAAGTTCACAGCAAAGAACTACAGTATCTCTTAACTCCTTCACTGTAAAAAACCCATGAACTGGATTACACTCGACTGTAACTATAGGTTATCCTTCTTAATCTAACTCGACCTAAAATGACCCTCTCCATCGTCAATGCTGAGTTGTAGTGACAGATTAACACTAAATCATGGTGGAGCTCTCGAAGAAGTCCTGTGGAATGGATGCTTAGTCATAGTCTTTTTCCTGCTACTCGACTACGTGAGGTACTCTACAAAAAGACGGAAATCTGGACCAAGTTAAAATAAAGAACGTATAGGACGAGTCAATTGTAAAAGCACTGTAGTGAAGATGTAAGCAAGGTTTTAGCTAGAGAACTCACAGTATGAGGAAAGTGCACACATTTAGGATGAAAGCACATAATTTCACCTAATTTGCAGATACTTGTGTGAGAAGAACTTAGTACTTGACCCCTTTGCTGTGCTTATTAATGTAGTTATTCTTGATACCATTGGACAGTTTTTTCTTTGGAGAGCACCATGGTAGTAAAGAGGGTCGCTGAAGGCCTTATCAAACCCCCTTAAATCCCGGTGTTTCTTCTAAGCTCAATAATATCTTCTGGAAATATCAAAAATATTCAGAACGTCATCGGATGAAAGGGATGAACACTTTACTAAGAGATCTGAAGTCATAAAAATAGAAAGACAAAGACATCAAAATAAAAGAAATCTCTTACCCTCTTCCCCCCCTGAGAGCGAAGAACGATTATGGAGGGGAAGATTAGGGATTAGAGGAGAGAGAGAGAGAGAGAGAGAGAGAGAGAGAGAGAGAGAGAGAGTGAGAGGGATGACTCGAGGAAGGCAAGACTGCGGGATAGATGATAGGGTAAGGAAGTGGGGAAATAGGGAGTGAGGGAGGGAGGATGGTGAGGACTGAGGACAAATAGGAGGGAAGAGTGAGTGGGTGGAAGGAGACAAGGGCAGTATGATTAAAGATGGAGAGAGCATGATGGATAGAGATTGGAAGAGAATAAGATGAAGGGAGCATGAAGGCAGGAAGAGCATGAAAGAAGGAGATGGTAAGATCATGAAGGAGCAAGAGTAGAATGGCTCTGTGACCATCGGCGAGGCTCTTGTTTCAAACGGTTTGCTGTAAAAAATATCTAGCCTTAACAGAGAGATCCACTACCCAGATTCTGGAGGTGCCTTAACAGAGTGCCTCTCTACCCAGATTCTTAAATGGTACGAATTTTATGTCTCCAATGGTCTCCTTTCTATAAATGCGCCAGAAAAATAAGAAGAGAAATGCTGGCCACTCACTGACCTGCTGTCTATCGCCGCAGGTAAAGAAGAGAGGGCATATAGAAGGGAAGAAACGTGAAGAATGGATGGAGGGAACATGAAGGAAAAAGAGAGGGAGAACATAAAGGCAAGAGGTGATTGGCACACACACACACACACACACACACACACACACACACACACACACACACACACACACACACACACACACACACACACACACACACACACACACACACACACACACACACACACACACACACACACACACGTACGTCCGTTCCACCCGCCTCACAAAACTCATTTATCTCTCCCCATTTTTACCTTCTACCTCAGTTTGCTATAGCTTTTTCTATTCCTTTTTTCCCCTTCTGTTCTCTTCACCTAACCTGTATGAGTGTCTCTGATTATTCTGGTGGGTCTGGCTGGCGGATGTATTTGTCTGCCTGTACCAATAATTGTGCTAACAGAATATCTATGCATGTGTACGTGAGTGAACTTTTATGAGTGTATGTACCTGAGAATCAACTTTTTTCATGTGTGTGTGTGTGTGTGTGTGTGTGTGTGTGTGTGTGTGTGTGTGTGTGTGTGTGTGTGTGTGTGTGTGTGTGTGTTTACATGAATATTTGACGCGTTTTATATCGATGTATCTGAGAATTTTTTTGAGAGTTTACGTTTAAATGAGCAGTGAATCCTTTTTATATATGATCTGTGCACAAAATTCCTCGACTCTCGCGTGTGTATATAGTTAACAAACAGGTTGAATATTAAGTATCTTTCGGCGATCGGTTCTGATAGTAAAGATCAGAGTATTGCTTAAGGAGATGGTCTGGATGTGGTTTAAATGTTGGCGAAGGTATCTTTAGGTGATGAGCTGGGACAGAGAAGCATCCAGGTGTGTATCTTTGTTGCCTCCCTGAATGATCTTTATGCATCTGGTAATAAACTGATTGACATATAGACAGGTATATAGATAGATGGATAGATAGATACGTAGGTATGTGGGTACACACACACACACACACACACACACACACACACACACACACACACACACACACACACACACACCGCTCGCTGGCTCAGTGGTAACGTTCTCGCTCGCCATCTGGTGGACGGGAGTTCGCGCCTCGCTCAGGTTGCGAAAGTTTCACTGACGAAGTGGGTGGTTACTGTCCCCCTTGAGCAAGGGGACGGGTGTGTGCATTTGTGAAGGTCACAGCCTTGCCCTTAGATAGGACTATATGAGCTCTCAGCTCCCTTTCGGGAGGGTAAATGCTGGCGATCACGACCATCAAGTGATCCTGACCGACCCGGTGAATTACACACACACACACACACACACACACACACACACACACACACACACACACACACACACACACACACTCACACACAGATAGATATAGTCTAGAACACACTGATTGCGAGACTAATATGTAGATAAGTATATATGTATGTAGTCTGGTAGATAGACAGATAGTTAGACAGAGAGATAGATAAATAGAGAGATACTGTAAATACAGAGACACAAACATATCTTACATTTCCCCTTGGATGTGCCTGGCAGATCAAACGACAGTGGTGGTAAGGTAATCCCTTCAATACAATTACCTTTAAATATTATTCCTGCTTCCTTCAGACGACTTGAGGTCAGGCTTGTGGAAACAGCATGCAGCATACAGTGAAGGGATTAATATGTACTGTTACTATACTCCTATACTCCTTTTGCTATAACTTGGTCTAAAATTGCCATTGCCCCATCTTGAATTATAAGTCGTAATAATAGATCTGAATACAATGCTAGTCACGTAGAAGTGCTTTAAGAAGAGTGTAGAGCTGTAATATCTTTTTCTGCCACTGAGCTACACGAAATAAGCTACAAAAGGACGAAAATCTGGGCCAGCTTAAAGTTAAAGAACTATATATATATATATATATATATATATATATATATATATATATATATATATATATATATATATATATATTTACGTTTTCGACTCTGAGCAAAGGCTTCAGGGCCTATTTCTCGGGGACAGTTACGTATCCCAAGGCTCAGTAGTCCTCCTATACTTTCACATGTCATCACTTCGGCGCTAACACCCACCATCCAAATTGAATACATGCTAAGGCTGTCTCATACAGGACTGGTGTAGTGGTATTAGCGGGGGTCTATCTATCTATCTATTGCCAGACGCCTCAATCCCGTTTGGGGTGGCCACAAACAAATCGCCTCCAAGTCGCCCTGTCCCCCGCCATTTCACTGCCCTACTCCCAACTCACACCCTCCTCTCTCATATACCTCTCCACCCCATCCCTCCATCTCATCCTCGGCCTCCCTCTCCCTCTTCCCCCCTCCACCTCACTCACATACACTCTCTTCGTCAGTCTTTCACCCTCCATCCTCTCCACATGGCCAAACCACCTCAGTGTGTTCCTCATAACGCTTCCTATCACATCCACATCCACACCACAACGCTCCTTTATATCCTCATTCGTCAGCCTGTCACTCCATGTGACTCCACAGGCTCCTCTTAAATAACTCATTTCCACTGCTGTCACTCTTGACTTGTGTCCTTCCAACAACGTCCAAGCTTCACTTCCATACGTTAGAGTTGGTATCACAATACTGTCATGTAGTAACTTTTTCACTTCCATGCTCACTTCCCTGTTTCTTATCACTGCTTTCAAAGAACCAGCAACATTTCTTCCCTGCTGTACCCTTTCAAGTGCTTCACCCTCCCAACCTCCATCCTTACTCATCACACTACCCAAGTACTTAAACGTACTCACATTTTCCGATTCCTCACCATCCAACCTCGCTGTACATTCACTGACTTCACCTCTCTCAGAGACCATCACTTTACTCTTCCTTACATTCACCTTTAGATTACATTTCTTACACACTCTCCCAAACTCATCCATCAAGCCTTGCAGCTCCCCTTCTCTTCACTCAACAATACAGTATCATCTGCAAACAACAGTACAGGGAGTTTCCAAACACTATCCTCTCTCACCAGGGCCACTCCAACATCCACTACCCTACCTTGTACCTCTTTTATTACCCCATCCATGTACAGATTGAACAACCATGGAGACATGACACATCCCTGTTTCAACCCAACTTTCAAAGAGAAAAATTCACTTAGTTCACCATCCACACGCACTGCAGCCTTCGCACCATCGTATATAATCTTCACAGCATTCAACAACTTCCCATCTACTCCATATATTCTTAACACTTTCCACAATCCTTGTCTATCCACCCTGTCATATGCTTTCTCCAAATCCATGAAAGCCGCATACAACTTCTTTCCCTTCTCTAGAAACTTTTCCACTAAAGATCTAAGAATGAATATCTGATCTACACAACCTCTTCCCTTCCTAAAGCCTCCCTGTTCTTCTCCAACTAATTTCTCTGTTCTTTCTCTAACTCTGTCTATAAGTATCCTACCATACACTTTTCCTATTATACTAAGAAGACAAATGCCCCTATGATTACCACACACTTCTTTTTCCCCTTTTCCTTTGTACAAGGGAATAATTATACCTGACTTCCAATCCTCCGGGACTCTACCTTCCTCCCAGGCCAATCTGCACATCTTCCACATCCATTCTACTACTATCTCTCCCTACTATCTTTTCAGCATTTCACCACACACTCCATCAATTCATGGGGCTTTCCCCGATTTAACTTTCTTCATTGTTTCCACAACTTCTATCCTACTGATTTCTTCCTGTCTTCTCACCTCCCTCCTTCTCCCAGCCATTTCCCAGCCACTTATACTCGTATTACTTCCATCCTGTATGTTCAACAATTCCTTAAAGTGTTCTCTCTATCTGCTCACTTTTTCTCCCTTCTCCACTAGTAATCTACCATTTTTATCTTTCATTCCCCTGCTAACTTCACTTCCACCCTGTCTTACTCTTTTCACCTCTTTCCAGAACATTTTCTTACAGTCCCTCCACTTTACACTCAAATTCCTTCCAAATTCCTCATCCACTCTCTTCTTACTCTCTCTTACTAATCTTTTCACCTCTCTCTTTCTTTCTACTTATAACTCTCTCTTCCGCCTCTCAACCTCTTCCACGCCCCTATTTCTCATCCATTCATTGTATGCTTTCTTCTTTTGTGCCACAGCCTGTCTCACCTCTTCAGTCCACCACGCTGTTCCTTGCACCCCTCTCCGTCTTCTCTTCCTTCCACTCACCACATCACATGCTGTACATATTTCTTCAGTAAATATCCTGCACACACCTTCCACGTCTCCCATCTGCTCCAATTCATATTTGCCCAATTGTTCCTCCACTTCTCTCTTATACTCTGCCTTTTTCTCATCCTCTTGTAACCTTTCCACTCTCCTTGCAACTACTCCTTCCTCTCGTCTTTCCCTTCTTCTATTCCTCCATCTTACTTGAATCCTAATTCTGGTCACCACCAAGTAGTGGTCAGAAAGTCCACTCCCCCAACCTCTATAAGCTCTTGCATCCATTACACATCTTCGCATCCTTTCATCCACACGCACATAATCAATTATTGCCTTCCTTTCATTCAGTTCACCACCCACCCTTCTCATCACTCGCCATGTATACCTGTGGATCATTTTATGCCTGAAGAGGGTATTGGCTATCACCAACCCCCTCCCAGCACAAATGTCCACTAACGCACTGCCATTCTCATCTATCTCAGCAGGCACACCCCACTCACCACTATTCCATCCACCTTCACGTTCCCTACTTTACCATTCATATCACCGATCAAAAACACTCTCTCATTCCTTCCAAACTTTTCCATGCACACTTCTACATTTATCCAGAACTCTTCTCTCACTCTTCTAGCACGATCTTGCGTTGGTGCATACACACACACACACACAATCGCCCACATTTGTATTCCAATTTTCAACTTTACCCACACAATCCTTGACCCAACTGTTCCATACTGTCTTATGCTCTTCTTCCATCTTTTACTCACAACTATACATACTCCTTCCTTTGCCCTCTCATTCTCATCTATTCCTGCACATATACCCTATCCATATTCCCATTCTCTCACACTTTCTCCTATCCATTTTGTTTCAGTTATTCCACATACATCCACTTTCGCACTCTCAAGCACCTGGACAATCTCTCTCTCTTTCACCTCATCATTCACTCCTCTTACATTCCATGTACCCATTACCAAGTCCTTTGTCCGGTTCTGGGTCGTCATCGTTTGGTCAGTCCTTGTCCGGGGGTACTTTTACAAATGTCTGAGCGTCATCTGGTAGGTCAGGAAAGTCTGCTTTTTAGGAAATTCAACTCCTTAAATTGTTCCCTGCCCCAGCCGGGATTCGATCCTGAGTCCATTAGGATTGCAGGCCGCCTCTCTACCGATTCAGCCACCGCCTCTCGAATGAATCACTTACAGTTCTGGCCAAAAGTGGTGTCAGAGACTCAATGGTGGGGAAAGCATAGTGTCAAAGTGTGTGAGAGTCAGTAGTGGAGAAACCATAGTGTCAAAGTGTGTGAGAGTCAGTACTGGAGAAAGCAGTGTCAGAAATTATGCTGGGAAGTAAGTGGTGAAGAGAGTCAGTGGTGGAGAAAGTAGTGTCAAATTTGTGTTGGAGAGTCAGTGATGGAGAAAGTAGTGTCAAAAATTATGTCAGAGAGTCAGAGGTGGAGAAACCATTGTCAAAAATTGTTGGAGAGTCAGGTGTGGAGAGAGTACTGTAAAAAAATTGTGTCGGAGAGTCTGTGCTGAATAAAGTACAGTCAATGCCAAAAATTGTACTGGAGTTAGTGGTGGAGAAAACAGTGTAAAAAACTGTGCAGGTGAGTCAGTGGTGGAGAAAGTACAGTCAGTGCCAAAAATTGTGTTGAGGAGTCAGTAGTGCGGTTGGAATTACGTTGCTTTTTTACCATTGACTTTTGTAAAACAGCTTTTGATTTATACTGTAATTCCATGTGACAACTATTGAACCCGGCGTTGTTGTACTGAAGGGGTTAGGAGCCTCCGTGTGACACCGAATCTCTCTCTCTCTCTCTCTCTTTCTCTCTCTCCAGGTATATATATATATGTGTGTGTGTGTGTGTGTGTGTGTGTGTGAGAGAGAGAGAGAGAGAGAGAGAGAGAGAAAATGTTTTCCATCATCCCATTGTTGTGCAGTTTGTGTCTGTCTGTCTGTCCATGTATCCATCAGTTCATCTACCCATCCATCAGTCCATTCGTCAGCCCATGTATCTGTTGTCTCCATCTGCCTATATGTGTCTACCTCTCTATTTGTGTCTATCTGTGTGTGTTTATGTGTCACAGCCTGTCTAGCTGTCTATGCATATATCTATTAAACTATCTATCTGTCGCCCTGTCATCTCTTCCTCCTCTCCATAAACCCCTGCCTATCGCGAGTCAGGCACCCAATAGCCATTATTTCAAAACGCCGAGTTTCCGTGAGGGTGACAGATCGTCTCAGCTTTTTTTATTGCTTTATTCCACGCTTTACGGCGGGAGTTACGGGCCTGGCGAATGCTGGTGAAATTCTCTGTGTTTGGAACTGTCATATATTTCAATCTTGCTTTTCCCAGACAGTTTCATTCAGCTTTAAGTGTTGGGGAATATAGGACGAGCCATACATTTCACCCTTTTTTTAAAGTTTCTTTTTTCCAGACGATTTCTTTCAGCTTGGGATGGGGTTTTTGAGGTGAAAGGTGGAATGACAGCCTTCAGTAGCTTTATAATACAGTTTTTACTCTAACTTGGTCAGTAATTTCATCCTCTTGCAGCTTATTTAATGTACATTAACTCAGTGCCAGAAACAGACAGTGCTACAACTCTACAGTACATTGTTTCCCTAGCACTTGCTCGTGGCAGGCATCATATTCCGTTATGAATGTATTGTTATAACCCAACATTCAAGGAAAAGAGAGGGCAATTTTAGGCCTGGTTAGAGTAAAAAACATTACCGATATGCCAATTCTTGCAAATTCCAGTTGATTTCTTTCACCTAAGAAGAGGAAGTGGCAGCCTTTATTAACTTTCTTCATGTTTTTATTTCAGTCCAAAGACTTGTTCTTTTGATTCTGTCTTTCTATCTCAAAACAATTTTCTACAAATCTGGCCACACCACTCGCTGTTATGGGGTCAGTGAAGGCTGTCTAAAATCTGTAGTTCAAAAAAACTATCGTAAGCTGAATAAAATTGTCAGTTTATGGCAAAAAAAGAAATAGTCATGAGAATGAAGTCAAGAGGCATTCCTAAACTAACGTATTAAAATTATAATCATTGTTATTTCCAAGCTATTTTATTTACATTAGGAAGGACTTTTCAAACTGTAGGGGTGAATATCGAGCCTTCATTAACTCCTGCTCTTCCAGGGGTCTTTGCTAAACTGAATAAAACCATAAGCAGCAGGAAAAATAAACTTCGAAAAGATGCCAACACAGTGAAGTGGTAACAACATAGACAGGAGACTTAATACCTTAGCTGAACTGAAAGAATAGGGACGAAAAATGTAAATTGGAGTTTCGTTGTCGTATGGGTGAAATTTGA
Organism: Coenobita brevimanus; assembly: GCF_032717465.1. Lineage (NCBI taxonomy): Eukaryota > Metazoa > Arthropoda > Malacostraca > Decapoda > Coenobitidae > Coenobita > Coenobita brevimanus. The sequence continues at coordinate 11,748,936 of NC_137026.1, read as the reverse complement.
GAGCTCCTTTTTTCATCTACGGGTAACTTCTTGTCAGAAGGGTGTGTATGTATAAACCTGATGTATTTTGTGAGGAAGAGGAAAAGAAATGGAAGTACAATGAATATGTGTTTTTAAAAAAATGAAAAGAATATTTGAGCATCTTTCAAGAAGGTCCAATCATGGGCTTATTTTTCCAGTCTTCTGCATGAACGAAGGAAAATTTTATCGTGGTAAATATGTAAATTAAGATTCCCCGGCTCCCCCGCCTCCTCTATTTTTTATTTATTTATTTATTTTTTTTATGTGACCGACTCTGGGCATAGGCTTCACAGCCTGCTTTCAAGGCCCAGTAGTCCTCCTACGTACCGCACACCTCTACAATTGTTGAGCCATTACTGAATTACAAAATTAGGAAGTTTGAAGCGCTCAGCATTTTGATGAGGCTGCGAGAGGCTAATGAAGGGCGTGATGGAGAAGTGCCGCTGGTAATTCCTCTAAACTTTTGGTGCAAGTACACTGTTCATGGACAGAGTTGCCAGACCAGCGGTTTGTCTGCCCAATTGGGCTACTTTCAAAGTGTGTGCCGCTGGCTACAATGGTGACACCGCCACTTGCCATAATTTACTACTTTTTACTGAATAGGCCGTGGCACATTAACTTTGGTGAAAATTACATTTTGCAGTTAAATTAGCTAATGCATATAACTATCGCATTTCACGTTCTATTTTTTTTTTCCCTCAAGTTAAACAGTATGGCTTTGTGAATGAATAAAGGAAATCTTTATAGCATATTCTACTGATCATTCCTTTTTCCAAATTAAACTTTCCCAAAATAAAATATCTCTTATTCCAGGTTTGGTAGAAAATACTAAGGTTTCTGATCCATTAAAAAGTTCATGGGAGGGACCAAAAAACGGTTTTTAATCTATAATACACTGGGGCTACTTTTGAAGCTATGCAGCGGTTTGAGTAGGTTAACTGCAGCAGTTTGGCAGCACAGATTGTTGGCAACCCTGCTCATGGATTTATTATGCAGCATTGTCCAATGATTCAATTTAAAGTTTGGGAAGTGCTTTTCACCGTTATTCTGTGGCCATGTTTAAAGTTTCACGCGAAAAATTGTTCTATTTGTACAGAGCTATGCTGTCATGGACATACTGTTCACAAACCTGCAGGTCAGTGTGTATAGACTGTACTGTACTTTGTGAATTCCTTTTATTTTCCTCAGTAACAGCTATTCTTATACTATTTTTTGCAGAATCTTTAGAAGATGAATTTGGAATGTGTAGATAGTTTGCTTTTGCCTGACTGACATTCTTGAATCTGATTAAGTATTTTCGACTATTTTTTTTTTTAAGTTTAGCACAGAATTTTCCAAATGTGTAGGTTATATAAAGCCTTCAACATTCATTTCCCTGCTCTATTTCTTCCAAAGCTGAATAAAATAAAATATTAGTAACAGGAATAAAATACAAATAACGTCGTCAGTTTGAATGGGTTACCATATCACTGCACACTCCCAGACATCATAGACAGAGGAAACAACAGTGGGAATTACAACTCTTTATTTGACAATTCATTGAGTTGCATTTGTACATTATTTACATATTTAGTTATTACGAAAGTGCGTCTTTTTGTACCATTTGTGGACACTTTCAGAAAGTGCAAATTCATTTTCTCTATGACATCAGGTTTCCAAATAAAAAGTATAATACTATAATAGCAAGAAAAAATATTTACATGAATAATATCCTCGTATTAAATAAATTGCGGAACCTGAGATACATAGGCAACCGTAACATTAAGTAGGCTACTATGGAAATTTAATCCTTTGCATTTGTATACCAGTTTTATCAGTTTTATTTCGGTTCGTACAGAGTATTCATTGTTGGTTTTCATATTTCTATTGTGAGAGATTCATGCTTCAGGACTAGGCAGACATCGCGCTGACATCCCATTCCTCTTGGTATTGTCGCACAGTCGTAACAGTATCTTGGCTCAAGGGATGATGATGGTCTTCACTATATTTTTCCTAGCTATAAAGACATTATTCTAACCGAGAATTCGAAACGCACAATTTCATTTTCTTTCTTCATTTCAGGTCATGAAAACTGTCTCAGTATGTGTCTGAACTACCTTCATGTAATCTGAAGCTCGAATATTTCCCAAATGTTTTTTTTTTTTTTTTTTAACACCTGCAAAAGCCAACCAAGCCTTCAGTTTTTCATTATTTTTTTTTTAAATTTTCCTTCTTAAACCTGGGTCTTTGAAAAGGTCACGGACGTGACCCCACAAAGACGCCAGCGTTTAGTACCATGTCTCTTATTTTGGAAACTGATGTTCGCGATAATAAACTGTTTAACCAACATGCTTCAGGGCTTTAAATTATGTACTTCATATGTCTTAGATTAATATGTAGCGGAGTAAGTGGAGGTATGATTACGTTATTCGTCTCCACTGAAGGAGCTACTTTGACATTTTCATTTCTTGGCATTAAATGCATTGTAGACGGTCACCTTTTCATTATACATTGTCTTATTCTCTGTGTGGCTGACTCAGTGGCAGAAAATGCATGAGTGCTTGGTGTAGCTGCCATGAGGGCGAAGCAAATATGCTATAATATGTAGTGCAATCCATAGCTTCGCATGACTCAAACATCGGTATTGGAGACAATAGAGGCTTCTCTGTACAGCACTACTTCCAGCAAGCTACTTTTTGCAAAGTGTCTGAATAATCGCCAATAATCTGCCTTGAATGGCATTCTCATATCCTCAAACAGTTCCTTTATTAGTTAAGAAAAAGAGATGTTTGGGAAATATTTTCCTCCAGAGCAGTCGCGCTCTCTATATTTATCTTAGTTATCCCTGGTTAAAGGCTGAGGAAAAATTGAGACCGTTGTTAATTGTTCAAGCGGTTTTAATAACACAGAAATTACGTTCTCTTTAATAATTCTTGTTATTGATAAATTAAATGCTACTGCATTTAACCCCCGTGGACAACTATACTTTGCAAATACATGTAATTATGTGGTATTTTCCACTGACCTAAACTGCATCTGCACGTTAGGTGACGTGGCAAGCAGGGAAAGATTCTCCTGTTAAGGCAGATGTGGAATTAAGATATTTACACAGTTAAAGGGAATATTTGGTCTAACTTTAGTTTAAGTAAAACTAAGACTAATTTGTTAGATTTGCCCTGTACATATCATGATGTAATTTAACTGTATTTAGTACTGTAATTAAATAAGAGTTGGCAACCCACAATTCGATGAAGAGTTGGGGCTTGCCGTGTTCACTCACTCTGCTCCTAGCTCTCGTGGAGTTAGCACGGTTGTATATACACACCATAAGGACGCTTGCTTGCTCAAGCAACTATGCCAAGTAGCCTCATCGTCATTGGTTAACGATCACTCCCTCTTCACTAGCTAAGTAACCTTTACGAATTGGCCAATTCAAGGGGGGATTAGCTATGGGATAGAAGAGAAATAGTTATTATAGGTGAGTTAAGTTCAAGTTACGTTTCGCCTAATTCTATGAGACTTGTTTGATTTACTTAGACAACTTTAGGGAAGAGTAACGACCTACGAGTTGTTTACCAGAAAATTCTTGCATAGCGGTGTCCCGGCAGGGATACCGACTTGGATACATTAAACATTTTTCACATTTTGGTGCCCAGAAAGAGGGCCCCGATTTGTTTAACAGAACTAGTAAACATTTTTCACATTTTTGGTGCCCCGAGTGAGGAAAACCGATGTGTGCCGAAGCGCTGAATGTGTTTAAAGTTGCTTTTGTGGGACACAGTTTACTACCACGTTCGGTTAAAGTGGAAGACGTGGACGTACGTGTATATAGAGCTCCGGGAGGAAAGGCAAGCTCTTTCTTTGAAGATGAAAGGCTGAATGCCGTACTGGACTGGGAGCATGACCGTACGGTCCTGTTCCTTGGAGGAAATTATATCCATGAGGACGTGGTCAATGAAGTAGTGGAGAATATTTTAGCAGTGGTAGGAGCCATAGAGGGCTCTTGTAAATCCTCAGTAGCCATAACCCTCCTCGAGCCAAGGAACCTGCCATATGGCTCTCAGTTTGTTATGGGACATATAAATTAATTAGCAGAGCTGTAAACCGAAAGTTTCAACGGATCAGGACGGGAAGGGATTTCATACATTTTAATGCCAAGCCCTTCCAGGCAAGCTCTTTCTCTGAAGATGAAAGGCTGAATGCCGTACTGGACTGGGAGCATGACCGTACGGTCCTGTTCCTTGGAGGAAATTATATCCATGAGGACGTGGTCAATGAAGTAGTGGAGAATATTTTAGCAGTGGTAGGAGCCATAGAGGGCTCTTGTAAATCCTCAGTAGCCATAACCCTCCTCGAGCCAAGGAACCTGCCATATGGCTCTCAGTTTGTTATGGGACATATAAATTAATTAGCAGAGCTGTAAACCGAAAGTTTCAACGGATCAGGACGGGAAGGGATTTCATACATTTTAATGCCAAGCCCTTCCAAGCAATGTTGAAAGCTGATGGTATACATTGGAACCATCATGGTAGGGAAGCGGTTCTGCAGAAATTTATAAATTATGTAGAACATAGAGTTGGAGCAGATGAGGGACGTGGAAGGTGTGTGTAGAATATTTACAGAAGAAATATGTGCAGCATGTGATGTGGTGTGTGGAAGGAAGAGAAGACGGAGGGGGGTGCAAGGAACAGCGTGGTGGACTGAAGAGGTGAAACGGGCTGTGGCACAAAAGAAGAAAGCATACAATGAATGGATGAGAAATAGGGACGTGGAAGAAGTTGAGAGGCGGAAGAGAGAGTTATATGTAGAAAGGAAGAGAGAGGTGAAAAGATTAGTAAGAGAGAGTAAGAAGAGATTGGATGAGGAATTTGGAAGGAATTTGAGTGTAAAGTGGAGGGACTGTAAGAAAATGTTCTGGAAAGAGGTGAAAAGAGTAAGACAGGGTGGAAGTGAAGTTAGCAGGGGAGTGAAAGATAAAAATGGTACATTACTAGTGGAGAAGGGAGAAAAAGTGAGCAGATGGAGAGAACACTTTAAGGAATTGTTGAACGTGGAGGATGGAAGTAATGCAAGTATAAGTGGCTGGGGAATGGCTGGGAGAAGGAGGGAGGTGAGAAGACAGGAAGAAATCAGTAGGATAGAAGTTGTGGAAGCAATGAAGAAAGTTAAATCAGGGAAAGCCCCAGGAATTGATGGAGTGTGTGGTGAAATGTTGAAGCATGGGGGAGAGATAGTAGTAGAATGGATGTGGAAGATGTGCAGATTGGCCTGGGAGGAAGGTAGAGTCCCGGAGGATTGGAAGTCAGGTATAATTATTCCCTTGTACAAAGGAAAAGGGGAAAAAGAAGTGTGTGGTAATCATAGGGGCATTTGTCTTCTTAGTATAATAGGAAAAGTGTATGGTAGGATACTTATTGACAGGGTTAGAGAAAGAACAGAGAAATTAGTTGGAGAAGAACAGGGAGGCTTTAGGAAGGGAAGAGGTTGTGTAGATCAGATATTCATTCTCAGATCTTTAGTGGAAAAGTTTCTAGAGAAGGGAAAGAAGTTGTATGCGGCTTTCATGGATTTGGAGAAAGCATATGACAGGGTGGATAGACTAGGATTGTGGAAAGTGTTAAGATTATATGGAATAGATGGGAAGTTGTTGAATGCTGTGAAGAGTATGTACGATGGTGCGAAGGCTGCAGTGCGTGTGGATGGTGAACTAAGTGAAGTTTTCTCTTTGAAAGTTGGGTTGAAACAGGGATGTGTCATGTCTCCATGGTTGTTCAATCTGTACATGGATGAGGTAATAAAAGAGGTACAAGGTAGGGTAGTGGATGTTGGAGTGGCCCTGGTGAGAGAGGATAGTGTTTGGAAACTCCCTGTACTGTTGTTTGCAGATGATACCGTGTTGTTGAGTGAAGACGAAGGAGAGCTGCAAGGCTTGGTGGATGAGTTTGAGAGAGTGTGTAGGAAACGGAATCTAAAGGTGAATGTAGGGAAGAGTAAAGTGATGGTCTTTGAGAGAGGTGAAGTCAGTGAATGTACAGCGAGGTTGGATGGTGAGGAATTGGAAAATGTGAGTACGTTTAAGTACTTGGGTAGTGTGATGAGTAAGGATGGAGGTTTGGAGGGTGAAGTGCTTGAAAGGGTACAGCAGGGAAGAAAGGTTGCTGGTTCTTTGAAAGCAGTGATAAGAAACAGGGAAGTGAGCATGGAAGTGAAAAAGTTACTACATGACAGTATTGTGATACCAACTCTAACGTACGGAAGTGAAGCGTGGACGTTGTTGGAAGGACACAAGTCAAGAGTGAGAGCCGTGGAAATGAGTTATTTAAGAGGAGCCTGTGGAGTCACATGGAGAGACAGGCTGACGAATGAGGATATAAAGGAGCGTTGTGGTGTTGATGTGGATGTGATAGGAAGCGTTATGAGGAACACACTGAGGTGGTTTGGCCATGTGGAGAGGATGGAGGGTGAAAGACTGACGAAAAGAGTGTATGTGAGTGAGGTGGAGGGGGAAAGAGGGAGGGGGAGGCCGAGGATGAGATGGAGAGATGGGGTGGAGAGGTATATGAGAGAGGGGGGTGGGAGTTGGGAGCAGGGGAGTGAAATGGCGGGGGACAGGGCGACTTGGAGGCGATTTGTTTGTGGCCACCCCAAACGGGATTGAGGCGTCTGGCAATAGATAGATAGATAGATGTAGAACATAAGAAAGGAGAGTTCTATGCTGTATAAGCTATGGGTGGGCCTATGGAGTATTGAGGTAATTAATTCTGAGCTCGGGGAATATGGGTGTTTTGGCAATTGAGTGTGGGGATGAAATAAAATCGTAGAGGAAGATAAGTTGAAATTATAGACCTAATCCCTACACTCCTCAAAATTAAATTAAATAATTAGCTGAGCTGTAATGAATATTACGAAATTGGGAGAGGGGATAATTTGCACAATGAGGACTTAATCCCTACCCTCTTCAAAATTTAAAATAATCAAATCATTACTAAGTTGAGGTAAATTTGTGGTTGGAATTCATAATTAAATTATTAAATTAGAACTCCATCAACATGTCTGTTTCTTTATTGCAAAGATCTTCTAGTATTAAGGCAGGATGGGTAACTAGAGCCATAAATGATTGTAACCAGTCGTTGGACCAAATACCTCTGTCCAAGGAGAGAATAAATAGTCTCCTAAATATCCTGAAGGATTGATGGAGTAAGTATGAAGAGAGTTACTTAACTTTAGAAGCGGCTATAGTAATGGCTGAGAATAAGGAACTCTTAGAGTCAGAAACTACGAAGTTTGAAAACAAATTAGAAGATTACTTAACTGTAGTAAAGACACTAGAGTCAAAATTAGCTGACACTGCCGCGGAAACACAAGATGTGGCACAGCAGAGTAGAGCTGTGTTACCACAAATAACGCTTCCGGAATTTGGTGGGGAGCAGAACTGGAAATCCTTCTGGGATCAGTTTAAATATTTGGTACACGATAGAACAGATCTCCCTAAAGTCACCAAACTTACGTATTTGTTAGGACAGGTCAAGGGAACACCATATCAACTGATAAAAGAATTACCAGTAGAAGAAAATAACTATGATGTGGCTTTGACCATCCTTGGACAAAATTACGAAACAGGGAACAAGTTATAGATCATTTAGTAAAGGCTCTAATAGTTTGATTCCTTGCAAAAATTTAGAATTGCAATAAGTTGTAAATTAAGGGCTTTAGGTACTTACGAAGATATTAAAACATCAGATTGGGTGCTTTCAAGAATTGTGTCCTTAAAGCTACCACCGAAAACCAAGGATGCTTTGTATGGTAGGTACCAGAAGGATAATTTCTCCTGTGAAGAGATTGAGGAAGGCCTGACGCAACTCTGTAAACATTTGCAAGGAACATTAAACACTACTGAGGTCAAACAGAAGACTGAAGTAAAGAAAAAACCCACTAACCAACTGATAGGGAAAGTTAAGTCAGAGAAGACTAAGTATGTGCCTAAAGAAGAGATAGGTACTTTCCTTAGCTCCACAAAGGCCGAGGATAAAGTATTAAAGATAAGGAATAGACATGCTGAGGATATTAAGGAAATAAAACCTTCCATGGTAAAAGACAGGAAAGTTTGTGTCTTTTGTGGTGAGCAACATTCCAATGTATCTTGTCAACAGTACCCTGATTATGCTTCTAGAGTAGGGAAGCTTCAGGAACTGGGGTGTTGTATAATCTGTATGAATTCCGAACATACTGCCGCGGACTGTAAGACTAAATTAAATCTTTGCTTTAAATGCAAAAAAGATTATCATCATAGTGCTTTATGCCCTAGGATGAAAATTGAGGTTCCTAAACCTGCAAGCATCAATATGACAATTGCAAAAGGGAATGCTCCATTAGTAATGCCAGCTGCAGTACCAATAGCAGATGTGAAAGTATTGTTTGAGAATAGAAACCAATTGGTATGTACCCTGTTTGATACGGGTGCTCAGAAAACCTTCATTTCTGCAGACATTGTGAAGAAATTAAAGTTACCAGTTATTGGCAAGGTAAATCTAGCCATTACAGGATTCTTGACAACTAGGAAAGCTCAGTCTTTTGATTTAGTTAGACCTGTAATACAATTAGGCAGATGTAAATGCCGTATAACAGCAGCGGTGCTTGATACTATGGAGACAAGTATATACATAAAGGGATTGAAGGAAACCTCTGATCATTTGCAAAGCTCAGGGATAAAGTTGGCTAAACAGAATGTTGAATCAGATACTGTGGGTCCCATAAAAATGATAATTGGTTCTGATTATTGTGGAAGATTCATACATAGGACTTTCAAAAGGAATAAGGTACAGTTGTTCAAGAGTCCAGGAGGTAACCTTATTATGGGTCAGTTGCCTTTTCCAAAACAAGTTAAAGGAGAGGCCAAACTAGTAGACTCAGTCTTTGTTACCCCCACACAGTCATTGATGGTAGCTAGAATAGGTGCAGAATTAGAACCTACTCAGATAAATGACTTATTGGATGAAAATATTGAACCTGTACACAAACTGTGGGACCTAGACTGTGTAGGAATACACTCTGAGGAACCAACCCCTGAAGATAAGATATCTTTGATCTTTATAATCAGTCTGTGGAATTTAAGGATGGACAGTATTGGGTAGGATTACCATGGAAACTAAACCATTCAGAGTTGCCAACAAATTACCAAGCAGCTAAAGCTCAGTTAAATTCTCTTCTAAGAAAGTTGAGAGATAAACCAGAACATCTGATCCTATATGATAATATTATAAGGGATCAATTGAAGAATAAATTTATAGAAGAGGTAGAATACCCTGTTAACCACAAAGAAGGACACTACTTACCACATCATGCTGTAAGCAAGGATTCAGTAACTACTCCCATAAGGATAGTATTCAACTGTAGTAGTAAAGCGTCCAAGGGATCAGCTAGCTTGAACGATTGCCTATACTCTGGACCTACACTAACAGAGAAGTTAGGGAATGTGTTACTAAGATTTAGAGAGAAACCTTACGCTTACACAGCAGACATTAGTAAGGCTTTTCTCAGAATAGGACTGAGAGATGAGGATAGGAAATTTACAAAATTCCTCTGGCCTCATGATCCTCAAAATGAAGAAAGTCCATTGAAAACTTAATGTTTCCGATCGGTGCTCTTTGGCTCTTGTGCTAGTCCTTTCCTACTTTGCAACACTTTAAAGCATCATTTTGAAAATGCCAAATGTCCGGAAATAGGGCAGGCTTTTTATATGGATAATTTGCAAGGTGTTGCTGATACAGAATCGGAAGCTTTGAAGGCTTATGAAATAGCCAATTCCGAATGTGGGAAGGCAAATTTGCCGTTACAGAGCTGGAATACAAATTCACCGCTTTTGAGGAATAAAATACAAGAGGACTATCCAGATTCTGACATTCCCAAAATTCAAAATGTGTTAGGTCTTAACTGGGATACAACAGCTGATGTAATAAGTTTGAAACCAATTAAGTTCTCTGATGTCACTCTCACCAAGAGGTCCTTGTTAAGTCAGGTTTCCAAGCTATTTGACCCATTAGGATTTGTCAGTCCTATAGTTATTAGCGGCAAATGTTTAGTACAGGAGGCTTGGCGTGAAAAATTAGACTGGGACACTGAATTGGGTGAGACATATGTGGAACAATGGGAACAGATTAGAAAGGAAAATAAACAGTAATGAGAAGTCGCACTTACACACATTTTGTGATGCTTCTCAAAGGGCCTATGGAGCAGTAGCTTATTGCGTAACAGGAGAGGATAGTAAGATTATAATGTCCAAGGCCAGAGTTGCGCCAGTTAATGAAAGAACCCTACCTCAAAATGGAATTGGCTTCCATAGAAGTAGGAACTAAATTGGCCAGGTATATATCCACAACTCTTGATACTCAGTTTGAGGATATTTACATATGGACTGACAGTGAGATTTGTCTTTACTGGATAGGGAAGGAAGACAGCAAAATTCCTTTCGTCCGTAATAGAGTGAAGGCTATTAAAGAGCTGTCTTCCAAATTTAATTTCATGCATGTGTCCTCCAAACAAAATCCAGCTGATCTGATCTCGAGAGGTTCGACCATAAGGAGACTGATCAAAGATAACTTGTGGTTTAAAGGTCCTAAATGGTTACTCACTAAGGATTGGCCTGAACAGAAACAGTACAGTATTGTTGAGATTAGTGTAGTGAACTTGGATCATATAGTACCTGAGCCAGAAGTAATTGACATCAGCCGATTCTCGTCAATAAGACAACTTTTAAATACTACTAAATTGGTTGTTGAATTTTTGAATAAGAAGGTGGGGTTTCAGAAATTAGATCCCCTAGAATACTGGCTGAAAAGAGTACAAAGAAATTCTTACGGGGAAATATATAAACTTTTAGGCCAAGACACTGGAAAAAGGAATAAGCTGATGAAGAATTTAGGCTTGTTCTTAGACGGAAAAGGTCTGATAAGATGTCGAGGCCAATTGGTAAAGGCTGACTTGCCCATGCAAACCAAACATCCCATTTTATTACCTAAGAGTGGATGCTTTGTACAACTTATTATAAGGGAAGCCCATGATTCCACTCTCCATGGAGGTGTACCGCAGATCTTAGCCCAAATTCGGGAAAGGTACTGGATTCCTAAGGGTAGACAGATTATTAAAAAATATCTCAAAAACTCCATCATTTGTAGGAGGTATGAGCAGCGACCTTATATCTACCCAGGACCACCAGCCCTACCGAAGGATAGGGTGAACATAAGTCGGCCCTTCCATATAACAGGAGTGGACTACACAGGGGCTATAACTGTTACGGGTGAAGAAACTCCCCATAAAGTTTACATTTGTTTATTTACTTGTGCCTACACAAGGGCAGTCCATCTAGAACTAGCGGAAGACCTAAGCTCTGAGACATTCCTCAATGTCTTTCGCAGATTTGCCGCTAGAAGGTCTTGTCCTGGCAAGTTAATAAGCGACAATGGAACTAATTTCGTTGGAGCAGCACCTTTACTGTTGAACCTAATGAACGACCCAAAGGTTAAGTCAGTGCTGGGAATCCGAAATTGTATTTGGCAGTTCACAGCTCCAAGAGCTCCATGGCAAAATGGATTTACCGAAAGAATGATTGGTATTGTCAAGAACTGCCTGAGGAAAACATTCCATAGAACTAAGATCACGAGAGAAGATTTAAGAACGGTAATAACTGAAATTGAAACCAGGGTTAATAATAGACCTCTGACTTATCAAGATGACACTAGCGACTCGCTAGAGGCCTTAACACTGGCTCACATGTTATAGGGCAGGAAACTCCATCCGATGCCTTGTGTGGATATCCAAGAAGAAGTTGATGATCCTAACATAGAAAATAATGATTTAGGACAACATCTTCGGGAGGGATATCAACATCTGAAAAGGGTGCTGGATACTTGGAATAGACATTGGAGCGAAGAGTATCTTTTGAGCCTAAGCGAGAGGTTTTATGGAGCTCAGGCTGCCAGCAACAAATCAGTTATTAACATAGGAGATGTGGTCTTAGTGAAGACTGAACAGCCAAGATCCCAGTAGCCATTAGCTAAAGTGATCTCCACACACCCAGATTCTGAAGGGGTGCTGAGACTCGTAAAAATAAAATGCAGGGGACATACCAGTATAAAAACTATTGACAAACTGGTACCTCTTGAGTTAGCAGCCACTCCCAATCCAGAGGATGGTGAAGATCAAACGGGTCAAGAAGTGCGACCTAGTAGGGCCGCAGCACAAGGTTCTCGAGAACTATGGAGGGAACTCTTGGCTATTTTCCACTGGCCCCAAAACTGTGGGAAATATTTTCCCCCAGAGCAGTCGCGCTCTCTATATTTATCATAGTTATCCCTGGTTAAAGGCAGAGGAAAAATTGAGACCGTTGTTAATTGTTCAAGCGGTTTTAATAACCCAGAAATTACATTCTCTTTAATAATTCTTGTTATTGATAAATTAAATGCTACTGCATTTAACCCCCGTGGACAACTATACTTTGTAAATACATGTAATTATGTGGTATTTTCCACTGACCTAAACTGCGTCTGCGCGTTAGGTGACGTGGCAAGCAGGGAAAGATTCTCCTGTTAAGGCAGATGTGGAATTAAGATATTTACACAAGTTAAAGGGAATATTTGGTCTAACTTTAGTTTAAGTAAAACTAAGACTAATTTGTTAGATTTGCCCTGTACATATCATGATGTAATTTAACTGTATTTAGTACTGTAATTAAATAAGAGTTGACAAACCACAATTCGATGAAGAGTTGGGGCTTGCCGCGTTCACTCACTCTGCTCCTAGCTCTCGTGGAGTTAGCACGGTTGTATATACACACCATAAGGACGCTTGCTTGCTCAAGCAACTATACCAAGCAGCCTCTTCGTCATCGGTTAACGATCACTCCCTCTTCACTAGCTAAGTAACCTTTACGAATTGGCCAATTCAAGGGGGGATTAGCTATGGGATAGAAGAGAAATAGTTATTGTAGGTGAGTTAAGTTCAAGTTACGTTTCGCCTAATTCTATGAGACTTGTTTGATTTACTTAGACACCATTAGGGAAGAGTAACGACCTACGAGTTGTTTACCAGAAAATTCTTGCATAGCGGTGTCCCGGCAGGGATACCGACTTGGATACATTAAACATTTTTCACATTTTGGTGCCCAGAAAGAGGGCCTCGATTTGTTTAACAGAACTAGTAAACATTTTTCACAAGATGTGCCCTGTCGTCAGGGACACACACACACACACACACACACACATATATATATATATATATATATATATATATATATATATATATATATATATATATATATATATATATATATATATATATATATATATATATATATATATATATATAAATAGGAAGAGGATCACCAGGCATAACACAAACATCGTGGCCAGTTAGGGTCTTTATTTGCTGATGTTTCGGAAAATGCTAATTCCATATTCAGAGCAAAATCTACAGTCGAGAAATATACACAGTTAAGATTTTTACATCTTCTAACAATCAAAACAAGACTAAAAACATGAAAGTACAACAACGAAGTCCATTAAAATACTGGGTTCGTAAACCAGTAAGTAATTAAACCTAAAATGAAGGGGGTAGGAATAAGAAAGCAAAACGTATCTGTAAAATAGTAAGTGCAATACTGTAAAAAAACTTACCTAGTGTGGAAAATAAAACAGTTCCCAGGAAGCCATGTCACTGATTGAAGGGTTAAAACGATATTGGTACAAAGCTTCCATAATGGGAAGGTCCGTGTCATTGCTGCTGTCACCCAGAAATGTTAAGTGGGAATGAGAGAAAGGATGGTCGTGTTGTTGTGAGTGGTCCCGTATTGCTGAGTGTGGTGGATTGGTGATTAACTGGTATGTTCGAATTGAACAACCTAAGTGTTCATGGATTCGTGTCTTTAGGTGTCTTTTTGTTTTACCTATATATGCCGCCCTACAGCTGGCACACGTGCAGAGGTAAAAAACAGATGCTTGTAAGTGTGAGGGAATGGTGTCTTTTACCTTGAAAAAACTCGGGATAGTTTTTTGGGTTTTAAACACAACACTAAGTGACTACTTGTGGGAAGTGTTGGGCTATAAACGTAATCTAGTCAGCACTCTCACCCATAGAGCTTACGAGTTATGCTCGAATTGTTTTCATCTTAATAAGGAACTTAATTTTCTTAACCCCTACACTGCGGGCATGTTTACCAATGTTTTGCGTGTCCCGCGGGGTTATCCAGGCTCCGACAGACTCTCAAAAAATATTGGCAAAAAATCAGTTATTAGTCCTAGAATATTAAAATTACATATGCTTATGGCACATACCTTCAGCTTTCTCCCGGAATGTTTGTTGAGCCTTCGTCTGTTACCGTAGGACTTGTGGAGACCTCTGAAGTTGGGTAACGAAGTCTCCACTTTACACTTCCCGACAACCCGTAATATGATTACCACAGCCAGATATTAACACTATAAACACTACTCTATGATTTTCAAGTAGTTTGGGATCCATACTCCAAAAAAAAACCACTGTGAAAGCAATGGAAATTACGAGCGTGTCTGATCGTCACACTTGCGCTAGATCGCTCTTGGTACTCTGTCATTTATTATTCATAAAACCCCTCACACTTTATATTTCTATTACTATATCACCCTTATATATATCTGGAGTCTATATCCATAAGTTTCCTTCAGTAGTATTAGTTTATTGTCACTGAATCATTCAATTTTTCATTCAGTAAAATACGTAGAGAGCCACCGATTCACTTTCACTGTTATAACATAAATTATTTGTACTCATATTCTTATATTACTAATTACTTACATTACTATTTGCATTTTCTATTCTATTTTCAATATTTACCCTTCTATTTTACTTACACTATGTTATTCACTGTCACTTTCAGTAAGATAAAACTATAATACACTGTTCAATCATATGTACTGAACATCCATTGCTTTCACTTGCTATTTACACATTATTTACAAATTAGTTACACATTATTTCCACATTATTCTCTATTCACACTTGCACTGTTAGAACTGCTTCTGGCAGTGGTAATCAAAGAAGCAGGTAACACAAAAGGGAACCTGGCACTCAGCGCACTGCCAAGAGGTGCGTTTGTGCTCAGGTGTGTGGCGGGTGGTATGTGCACACACTTGACACCTGCGAATCGCAGCCTTCCTTTTCCCTGTGGCAGGCATAAGCTCAAGTCTGTGCCGATCCATATACGCCCTCTGGTCAAGTCGGTCGGGAAGTGTTACTGGATGGTGCCTTGGAGTTGCTGCTGTCACCCTACCATATCTTTCCAGCAGCTGCTAGACACAAGTCCTGGCGAACAACCTCAGGGAGAAGGACTTGGGTGGCTTGAGCTTCATCTTGTACAGGATGAAGGCGTTCAGCATCGTCATATCTATGAGATGCAGAAAAACTTTTCTGTACCACCTAGTATTCTTCCTGAGGCAGTCGATCTCACCAATCATCATGTCGGACTTGTCCACCAGCCGCATGTTGAAATTGTAGTCCAACACAGCATCAGGTTTCATCACAGGTTTGCCTGTCCTACGGTCGACCTTCCCACTGTCTGTCATCTCCCCCTTATATACAGTGGTGAGCATGCGCACGACCCTCTTGTCATGCCACCGTATTGCCAGCATTTTCTCAGACTTGCATAGGTGCACGTCTCCTCGCTGCGAGGTTCCTGCCTCTGGGAATTTGGGGAAGTGGGCACGATTACTTTTGACAGTGCCGCAGGAGCCAATGCCGTGCTCAGAAAGGTATTTGGCAAGTTTCAGTGCTGTATAGTAGTTGTCTGTATATAGCACATGATTCCCACCAAAACACTTTTCAAGGAGCACTTTCACTACACAACCTGAGAAGCCAAGGGGGTGTGTTTTATCGAGATCGACAGTGCAGGCTGAATAAATGACGAAGTCAAGGATATACCCCGTCTTACAGTCGCACAGTACAAAGAACTTAATTCCAAAGCAATGGCGTTTGCTTGGAATGTACTGAACAAACCGAAGACATCCTCTGAACAAAACCAAGGCTTCGTCTATGACAACCTTCTGAAAGGGACGGAAGAATGACATAAACTTATCCTTCATTCTGCTCAGAATCTCCCAGATCTTCCAGAGTGAGTCGGTTTGGGAAGGTACATCGTTGTGGGCAAAGTGCAGGTTTCCCGTGATGTTCCGGAAGCGATCTCTGGCCATGCACTTATTGAAGGTGGGTGAGGGTAGTAAGGGGTCCATGGACCAGTATTCTTCCAACTCATGCTTCTTGGAGTGTGGCATGAGAAGCATGAGGGCAAAGAACACATACAGCTCCTGCACTCCTAGCATGGACCACTGTTGCATCTTGGCTGCACCTGTACCACTTGCAGGACGTTGTGATTCATACCTGTTGGTCTCATCACATATGTGTTGCATGACTTCGTCATCTAGGAAGGCCAAAAGGTAGTCCACACACTCAGCATTTTCGTCCATAGTGAAGGCAGGCTGAACACCTGAGGAGCTCTCATCAAATACTAAATTTTCAGGCACAAAATCTAACCCTTCCATCCACGTGAAGGCGTCTAGGATTCCCTGTCGTGGTGGTGTAGGGCGGGTGGTGGTGGTGGTGGTGGTGGTTGGCTGTGAGGCAGATTTATCTCGTTCAAGGTCACTCGCACTGACCCTGGGTTGCCGTACAGCACTAGCAGCCCTTACCCTACTAACAACTCTACTTTGCACAGTCCTGGATTTACCTCTTCCTCTATAGCCTGCCTTCACCGTTGATGCTGGTGGTGACTCCGACGATGAAGACTCCGGAGATAACTCAGCCGACGATGAGGAAGAAATGAGTGAAGTGGGGCTTGGGGAACGGGGAGGTGAATGCACTCGGGACTCATGGTGGGCTGGGTCATGCGGGGGCATTGTTCTGGAGCTAACACGCCACCTTTTCACTCTCTTCCCAAATTCCTTGCCTTGCTGCACTAACGGCTCCTTTCCCTTGGAGCTAGAGAATACTTCCAACACTGAAGCACTCGTACTAGCACTTTCTGGCACGATAACCTCACCCAATTCACCCGAATCGTCAAAATCACTGTCCATCATCACCATGGACAATTCTGCAAGTTCATGTGCCACTGCAGAGTCACTTAGTCCTTTCCTGCTTCCCTCACTACTTTTCTTAGGGGTAGAGATCATGGGGCCCTTTGCAATGGGCACAGAACCAGCAGGAATGGCGGGGCGCGAGTGTGACATGGTTTCACTACAGCGGAGGACAAGGAACTAAATGCCACGGCTTATCTGAGAAGGGAAGGGTCGACAATGACACTGAGGCTGACTGCTGCTAACTTACATACTAATTTTTTATAGGTAGAAAATCTCGGCAATACATAAAGAAATAGGTAGTTCCAGGTGAATGTAAATGTCACTTAGGCTTCTCCCTTCCTTTCTGATATATGTTTTTATTACAGACATCGATTACAAGGCATAATTCAAAGGGGAAATTACCGTGGTAATGTAGTGAATGAATGCACGTGAGGTGTTGTCAGGTGATAATTAGCCAATTCCTGGTGTATAAGACTATCACTTAAATTTTTTTTTTTTTGGTATAT
This sequence comes from Coenobita brevimanus, assembly GCF_032717465.1. Classification (NCBI taxonomy): domain Eukaryota; kingdom Metazoa; phylum Arthropoda; class Malacostraca; order Decapoda; family Coenobitidae; genus Coenobita; species Coenobita brevimanus. Next base: position 11,731,337 of record NC_137026.1, on the reverse strand, counting down.
ATTATTTTGTATAAGTATAGGGCATAGGGCTTATTTCAATGGATGAAATCTGTGGAAAAATCCGGGGGAAATTTGCATAGCGCAGTGTGGCGTGGGAGGTAAGAGGACAGGGTAATGGAGGGCAGGTAGGGAGGGGAGTCATGAAGGGGGTAAAATTGCTAAAATGTCAACAATAGATGGGAGTACAGATGAGATTTGGAGTGCTGACTAGTGTTGGACATTGGCAGTACTGATAGATGATACAAGCCACCATTTGAGAGCCCGGGATAATTCAAAATTACACAGAATCACAAAAGTGACGCCCCTCGGTATGATCCATTGTGGCCGAGCGCCACGAAAGTGACGCCCCGCGGTTAAGGGGTTAAAGATTTGTTGTTTGAAAATGGTTTCCCCAAAAGATTCACCGAAACGTACATTGGTAAGTCCCTTAATAAATTCTTTACGGTTCAAAGGTCCAAGTAATTACTGTTCCAAAAAACACTATATACTTTCCCATTACATACAAGGAACCCCTTAGCTTCACACTGAGGAACAAACTTAAATTATATATATATATATATATATATATATATATATATATTTATTTATTTGTGTGTGTGTGTGTGTGTGTGTGTGTGTGTGTGTGTGTGTGTGTGTGAACAAAAAAAAAAAAAAAAAATCACATGACAAAATGAATTTTAAGTTTTTATTGAATTCTGACGAATCTTTATGGAAGGGTTCACAATAAGGTGAGAATAAAAGAACTCCATGTTGGAAACATACAATTAAATGTCTAGGTTGCAGGGAGAGGTTTAGGGTCAGGGTCACATGGCAAAATCAACATAGACAATTCTCATCCCATTTGGACTTTTTATTTTTTTATTTTTTTTAGGATTTTGATTGAAGCTTTGATGAAAGGGATTCGATTCTGAGAGTATTCCGTCAAAGTTCAAGGTCATAGGGTACCGTATTGTTCACACCTATAGCTTAATATCACCCATGGATGAAGGAAGGACGCATGTTGGCCGTGGAAGAAAGAGTTTTTGTTTTGAAAATAACAGGTGAAAGTTCGAAGTCACAGGGCAACACGTCATTTACGATGGTGTGATTTGATTGTGGCCAATGTTAGTGGAACGAAAAAAGGCCAGACAAAAGTGAAATAATTGGGTTTTGATAAAATGAGTCAAAGCCCAAGGTCAGAGGGCGAAGTCAGATGTTTGGCCCTTGAACCAGTTGGTGGGCGCGAGTGTTGCAATGTTCGAATGCTCCTTCTTGTTCATTTCATTATTCAAGTGTTAGTGAGGTGTTCCGTAGCACTTTATTAGCCATCTTGTTTACCTTGCATTAAAATATAAAGCATCTCGAGTGGCAGTAAATAATTTATCTGTCACAGCATTCTGATCATCATCTAATAGCAGTAGGTCCGACCACCAACCTGACAGCCAATCAAACTGCATTTGGCGGTCACCATGACGGATGCTAGTTTCAGTGGTGACGTGATGTCTGACAGTTACATACTGTGGTGGAATCCGACTAACTCGCCAAGACTAACCCCAACCTTTCCCGCCCAGTCTCATCCGGTCTGACCACATGAAGTTTCACTATGCCTCACACTATCCAGCTTCACCCCTCCTTGCCACGTGCAGCTTCATCCCGCCCTCACAACACCCCACCTCACTCCATCTTACCCCATATAGAAATACCCCACCCCGCTTTACCCAGTATAGATTGACCCCATCCCACCTCACCCCATAGAGACTGACCCCATTCAACACCATGCAGCCCCACCCTACCCCACCTCACATCACCTAACCTCTTCCTGGCTGACCCTGTTGCACCACACACAAGCACACCCCACCCAGCCTCATCCAGACTCACTCCACCCAACCCCACCCAAACCTCACATACCCTTCCTCATCCAGCCTCACCCCGACCCATCTCACCCAGCTGCTCTCAGACGTCTGTCAGCCTTGCGTCAGAGCAAAGCTTGAGACAAAGTGATGTCGGATATTTTTTAGCGGAGTGAGACCCATTTCGCCTAGGGTTCAGTAGTGGGGCTTATGATGAGGCACAATGATGTGTGGCGACGCCTTCAGGATTTAGTGAATTGCTTCTGAGCCTAGGTGTGGTGTGGTGTGGTGGGGACAGAGTAAGGATATAGTGATATGTGGTGACGTATCCAGACTCAGGATATAGTAAAATGCTTCCGGGCGTGGATGAAGTATGAATAGAGTGGGAATATGATGAAATGTGGCGACGCATTGACTCAGGATAAAGTGAGACGCTCCAGGGTGCGGGATGATGATATAGTGATATGTGGCTCCCAGTCCTGAGTAAGGTGTGGTATAGACAGAGTGAGGATATTGTGATACCGGTGATGCTCTCAAGATACAGCGAGATGCTCTTGGGCTTGGGTGATATATGGTACTGAGAGAGTGGAGATATCTGTGGTGACTCATTCAGAATGTAATTAAAGGTTTGATGTGATATAGTGAGGTGTGGTGTTGATACAGCAAAGTGTGGTGTGAATATGGTGAGAAATGGTGCAGATGTAACGAGGTGTGGTGTATATAGTAAAGTGGGAAGTGTGGTGATGATATAGTGAGGTATGGTGTGCATGTAGCTAGGTATGATGTCTGAATATAGTGAGATATAGTGTGGATACTGCATCGTGTGGTGTGTATATTGTGAGATAAGGTGTGCATATCGCGAGATGTCACGTGTATATAGCAATATGTGAAGTGTAGTGTGGATGCAGTGAGACGTGGTGTGGATAATATGAAGTAAAAGGTGTCCAAATTTGAAAGTGTGGAACTTGTGCGAACGAGCGAGCTCCTAATGACATTATTCTAGCTTCCTAACGTTGTGCATTAGTCTGCTGTAGCTTACCCTTCACTCCGATTACGGATATTTCAAGTGTCTTCTAGCTTCCTCCAGACGCCATTATTTAGGTTAGGAGAAAACTGAAGGGGTTAGAAAAAGCCTTCCTTGATCCCTTCACAGAGAGAGAGAGAGAGAGAGAGAGAGAGAGAGCATTCCTTGCTTGAGTTGTAAAGAATCAATTGGTGATAACAAGTAAAAATTAAAAATACTTCGTCAGTCAGAAGGGGTTAATAATTTCCAGAATAACCCAGTTTGGCGCTGTTTTACTCTTTTCGCTAAAAAACTTGAAGACTATTTAAACAACTCAAGTAACACCATTATTACATTCCCATCAGCTTTCCAAAGGTTATGGGTAGTATTTTTTTTTTTTAGCTTAATTGAATATGACATAACCTAGTTTTGGTGCTCAGTTTGATTCTTCTTGTTTTTGTCTGTTTTAAATTTTTCTGTGTGGTGGGGGTGTTTGAACTTAATAACTTAGTTTCTTTTCGATTTTAACCAAAACTTGGTGGAAGAGTTGACTGACAGCCAATGAGTGAACCTATTATTTTTTGACGAAATAAGTCAAAGGTCAAGGTCACAGGTCTAGGTCAAAGTTTGACCTAGCATAATCAGCCAAAACACTGTTTATCCAGTTTAGAACAAACTTGGAGAATATGTTGAGTGTGATGCAAGGCCACAGGGCAAGGCCAAAACTCAATCGGTTTGTCTGTATGTGAACAAAGTAATGAAAATTGTTTTTATTTAATTTAGATCAGACATGATATATAAGCTGCGGGTCACCCATAAAGCTTTCCTAGTGTTTTTTAAACTAATAGGTCAGAGGTCAAGGTCACATGACAAGAACAGCTTGAAGTTTTTCTTCTATTCACACTAAACTTTGTGGAAGGGATCAGGCTAAGACAAAGATAAAGAGCTTCTGATTTTAGAGAGATCAATCAAAGTTCACGGTAACTGGACAAGGTCAACTCAGACAGTTTTGATCGGAATTGTGCCATAGTGGGTGGAAGGGTTGAAGGTAAGACAAGAGTGAAGTAATTCAATTTTGAGAGTAATCTGTCGAGGTCAGGGTCACAGTACTGAGTCAAATAATTAGTCCTTGAGCATTTGGTGGGCAAGGGTATTGTACACTGAGCTTTCATTTGTGTGTGTGTGTGTGTGTGTGTGTGTGTGTGTGTGTGTGTGTGTGTGACAGAGAGAGAGAGAGAGAGAGAGAGAGAGAAAGAGAGAGTGCGTCTGTGTGTGTGTGTGTGCATTCAATCATGCACATGTACAAATGAGAGCCAGATATGCTACATAAGTAACCTACTACCTTTTTCATAACCTTTCCAGTGACATGTGTAGGTGCACTGTAGCTTTGGTAATTTGGAAATAAAATACTTTTTCTGCACAGTTTTGCATTTTTTTTCCAATGTCAACAGCATGATCATGAATGAAAGAAAAAGCCACTTATGGATCACTCGTTACTTTTTCATAAATTTTCAGTTACACAGATGTTTCTATCGCTTTAACCCGCCGACTCCTGTTGACGTATATATACATCTTAATGTTTTGTCAGTGTGACTCCTGTTGAGATATATAAATGCATCACAATTGGAAGATCCGTCATTTGCACAGTTTTCAAATTTTGTGCATGATTTTTGGTACATATACACAGGACACCTTCCTCTACCATATGCCAGGCAGGGACAATGCCTTCCCCTCGCGACCTTCCCCCCCCTGCAACTCACCTGTTACCAGTGACCTGGCCGGTAAAGACATGTCGCACCACGGTATGAAATTCAAGGCCAGAGTGATTCGCCAATCGATGACAATGTGGAGGACAAAGTGAACGTAACATTAGAGGAAGAAACAGCCAAAATGATGATCAGGTAATGTCGCCAAAAAAGGTGCTGCATGTTGACTTATTTGGTGAGTGAAACACTTATATTGCCTATATTACTGTGTGAAAACCAATATACTCTTGTCCTACATATAAATTCGTACCAAATAAATAAATACCAATTATGAGTGGTTTGGCATAGTTACCCCTCCCATAGAACACGTTTTCTCTGGAGCCACCCCTCATAGAAAACACAGCCAGGTAAGGGTTTTGTTACCTGTACCAATATTTTAAAGCTCATGTGAGCAGTTTCTCAATTAATTTTCAATGTTTCTCATAAAAAAAATGGAGGTTTTAGCCCCCCCCCTAAAAGAAAATAAAAAATCTGCCAGGACTGAGTGGGAGGTCAATGGTTAAAAATCTGCCGGAATGGGGCAGGTTATTAGTTTTCGCAATAGTAAAGTTTTGGTGGTGTTGTGTTGTAGGGAGCGAGAACAGTGATGAGGTCTGACTGCTGGTGTGGGTCTATCGAGGGCATATACAGTATACGAGTATGTAGATGTGTGATGTGGAAATAGTGAGATCTGGTGTGGATATTGGGAAGAGTTATGTAGCTATAGTAAGGTATGGTGAGGATACAGTGAGGGATGGTGATGATACAGTGAGCTGCATTGTGAATACAGTGAGGTGAGTGGATTTTGTCAGATGTGGTATAGTTACTGAGAGGTGTGATGTGGATACAGTGAGCTGTGGTGTATATATATATATATATATATATATATATATATATATATATATATATATATATATATATATATATATATATATATATATATATATATATATATATATATATATATATATATATACAGTGAGGAGTGGTGCGAATATAGCTGAGTGAAATGGAAATAGTGAAGAAAGGTGTAGATTTAGTGAAGTGTGATATGGATTGTATGGGTGAGGATGGAAGTAGGTATACAAGCATGGACGATTGTATGTGCGTATGTGCCGACAGAGGACCGAGTGACAAGAGTGAAAGATGAGTTTTGGGCATGTGTAGAAGCATGTATGGACAAATCTGAGAGGAGTGAGAGAGTGCTTTTGATTGGAGACTTGAATGGCAAAGTTGGGAATGTACGAGTGGATGGAGTGGTTGGTCAGTGGGGTGTGCCAGTTGAAGTAGATGGAAATGGTAGTGCGTTGGTGGACATCTGTGTTGGTAAGTGGTTGGCAATAGCTAACATCTACTTTCGGCATAAGATGATCCACAGGTATACATGGAGAGTAATGAGGATGGATGGTGAACTTGTTGAACGAAAGGCAATGATAGACTACGTGTGTGTGGAAGAGCGAATGAGAAGACAAGTGCTGGATGCAAGAAAGTGGAAAGGGTGGGGGAATGGAGTCTCAGACCATCACTTAGTGATGGCCAAGGTAAAGCTGCAAAGAAAATGGTTGAAGAGACGAAGGGAAAGACAGGAGGAAACAGCTCCTGTGAGAAGAGTGGAGAAGTTGTAAGACAGTAAGAAAATGGCAGAGTATAAGAGCATAGTGGAAGAAAGATTGGGAAGGTATGAGTTAGAGCAGATGGAAGGGATGGCAGACGTATGCAAGATATTCATGGAAGAGATAGGTGCAGCATGTGAGGTGGTTTGTGGAGTGAGGAGTAGATGCAGGGGTGTGCAAGGGACAGCATGGTGGAATGATGAGATGAAACGAGCTGTGGAACAAAAGAAGAAGACATATATTGAATGGCTAGCAAGTAGAGGTAGGGGAGAAAATGAGAGAGAGAAGAGAGACGTATATGTGAGCAGGAGAAGGGAGGTGAAGAGACTGGTGAAGGAGAGTAAGAAGAAAGTGGATGAAGAATTTGGGAGGATTCTGAGTGTGAAGTGGAGGGAGAGTAAGAAATTGTTTTGGAAGGAGGTAAAGAAAGTAAGACAGTGTGAAGGGGGAAACAGCAGGGGAGTGAAAGATAGGAATAATAGATTGTTGGTGGAGAAGAGAGAGAAATTGAGGAAATAGAAGGAGCACTTTCAGGATTTGTTGAATGTTGAGAGTGAGAGCAGTGCGAGTATAAGTGGTTGGGGAATGGCTGGGAGAAGAAGAGATGAGAGGAGGGAGGAAGAGATCAGTAGGGAGGAAGTAGTGGAAGCAATGAAGAAGATAAAGATGGGAAAGGCCCCAGGAATTGATGGAGTGTGTGGCGAAATGCTGAGGTATGGGGGTGAGATTGTTGTGGAGTAGATATGGAAGTTGTGTAGATTGTCTTGGGAAGAAGGAAGGGTTCCAGAGGACTGGAAATCAGGTATAATTGTTCCTTGATACAAAAGAAAAGGGGAGAGAGAAGTATGTGGTAACCATAGGGGTATTTGCCTTTTTAATGTGACTGAAAAAAAAAATTGTAGAATACTCATTGATAGCATTAGGCATATGACAGAGTAGCTAGCTGGAGAAGAACACGGGGGATTTAGGAAGGGAAGAGGGTGTGTAGATCAGATAGTTGTTCTAAGATGTTTAGTGGAGAAGTATCTAGAGAAGGGAAAGAGAATAGATAGGCAAGGTATGTGGTAGGTATTAAGAATATATGGAGTGGAGGGGAAATTGTTGAGTGCTGTGAAGTGCATGTACGAAGGAGCTAGGGCTACGGTGCGAGAGGATGGTGAGCTGAGTGAGTTCTTTGATCTCAATGTGGGACTGAAACAGGGTTGTGTGATGTCTCCATGGCTGTTAAATATATAAATGGATGTGGTTGTAAAGGAGGTGCATGGTAGGGCAGTTGATGTGGGGTGGCTATAATGAATGAGGGTGAGATTTGGAAGATTCCGGGGTTGCTGTTTGCTGATGATACAGTATTGTTGAATGAAGATGAATGGGAGTTGCAAGGTTTGGTGAATGAATTTGGGACAGTGTGTAGGAAGAGGAATCGGAAAGTTAATGTAAACAAGAATAAAGTTATGGTGCTTGAGAGGAATGAAGTTACAGAATGTACAGTGAGGCTGGATGGTGAGGATATGGAGAATGTGAGTGCATTCAAGTACTTGGGTAGTGTGATGAGTAAGAATGGAACTTTGGGGGATGAACTGTTTGAAAGGGCACAGCAGGGGAGGAAGGTTGTTGGTTCATTGAAAGCAGTGATGAGAAATAGGGAGGTGAGTATGGAAGTTAAGAAGTCACTGGATGATAGTATTGTGATCCCTACCCTGACGTATGGAAGCGAGGCGTGGACCTTGCAAGAGGGAAACAAGTCAAGAGTGAGAGCAGTGGAAATGAGTTACTTGAGAGGAGCATGTGGAGTGACATGGAGGGAGAGGTTGACGAATGAAGAAGTGAAGGAATGTTGTGGGATGGATGTGGATGTGGTTAAGAAGATTAGGAGAAATACACTGAGGTGGTTTGGCCATGTGGAGAGAATGGAGAATGAAAGACTGACTAAGTGGGTGTATGTAGGTGTGGTGGAGGGAGGGAGAGGGAGGGGTAGACCGAGGATGAGGTGGAGGGATGAAGTTGAGAGGTATATGAGGGAGGGGGGAGTGAGTTGGGGGGGAGCGTAATCTAATAGTGGGTGACAGAGTGATTTGGAGGCGTTTTGTCTGCGGCCACCTTTTGCGGGATTAGGGGGTCGGCCTATAGGTAGATAGATTGATTTGGATATAGTTTTGTGTGGTGCTGTTTCAGTGATGTATGGTGTGGAAAGGGTAATGTGAGGTGTGGGTTTAGTGTAATAAGGGGACAGTGAGATGATGTGGATACTATAAGAGTTGCGATATAGTGTTGTGCGGTGTTAATATAGCAATGAATGGTGTGGATATAGCGATGAGTGGTGTGGATACAGTGATGCATGGTGTGGATATAGTGAAGTGTGGTGTGGATATTTTGATGTGTGGTGTGGACCTAGTGATGTGTGGTGTGGATACAGTGAAGTGTGGTGTGGATATAGTGATGTGTGGTGTGGATACAGTATTGTGTTGTGTGGATATGGTCATGTATGGTGTGGATATAGTGATGTGGCATGGATATAATGATGTGTGGTTTGGATATAGAAATATGTGGTGTGGATATGGTGATGTGTGGTGTTGATACAGTGATGTGTGGTGGGGATATAGTGATGTGTGATGTTAATATGGTAATCTGTGGTGTGGATACAGCGAAGTATGGTGGAGATATAGTAATGTGTGATGTGGATACAGTGATGTGTGGTGTGGTTATAGTGATGAGTTGTGTGAATATAGTAATGTGTGGTGTGGATATAGTGGTGTGTGGTGTGGATACAATGATGTGTGGTGCAGATAGTGAGGGAGGCCGTGGCTTGATTGGTAGAGAGGGGGCTTGTAGTCCGTGGCTTGATTGGTAGAGAGGGGGCTTGCAGTCCCA